>NW_011887814.1:580400-676980 GCF_000806365.1 Fopius arisanus | reverse complement strand
CAATTAATCGATTTTTCCGATAATTGTTAGCTAGCGCTCTAGTTGTTGACAACCGCTACGGCGCTAGCTAACAATTATTGGAAAAAACGATTAATTTCCGGAGTAACTAGCAGTCCAAATTTCAGAGTAAATAATCTTTCCCAAATAATCCACCCGGGCCTCAAATTTATGTCGTATTTTATATCTACGCCCAAAATGGTAAGTACGAAATTAAATTATTGAAGTAAATCAATTAAACATCACTGACAAATTTGTGAAGATATTTTTAATAACTGTTAATTCATTGAAACACAAATAATCAGCAGTCGGAGGCTTTGAAATCAGCTCGTCAAAAATTCCAGTCAGTGGAATCTGAGGCATCGAAGAGCTCAGAGTTATTAATAAAAAAAAAACACCCGAGCATTGCGTGTGTCGCCCTCCCTCTCTTGGGGTGCAGTACTACGATGCCTCTGGGGTTACTCGAACCCCCAGAACTGAGCCTCTACTTTACTCAATTCTCTCTGCCTCGAACGATTGATGAACGTAAAAAAGTTTCCTCGAACGTAAAACACGTACGAGGAAAAAAATTCCAAGTGGGCCCAGGGCCCCAGAAGTCCCAGGAGTCCCGGGAGTTCCAGGAGTTTCAGGAGTCCCAGGGTGCATATACCAATTTTGTTTCTTTCGGCTGGTCGTACCAGCTGACAAAATCCAAGTGTCTCTCATTCCTACAAAGCAAAGTCAATCGAAGTTGGAAGTGCAAAATAATAGACAACTAACATACATAAATTAGTGAAAAAAAATGTGGATTCTTGAAGACGAATCAGATCAACGCTATTATCCAAGTCCTTCTAAGCCATTTATTATTGGTAGGAATCAAGGGGACTTAATCGCTAAATCCGATGGATCCATCAGTCGTTCCCATGCTAAAATCGAGATTTTCTCTTGCTTGGAAAAATGTCAAGTGACCGATACAAAATCCAAATATGGAACCTTTCTCATGGACAACAATAATCAAGTTCTCATGCAAATAAAAGATGTTTATACGATTCAGCCCAATGACAGAATTCGTTTCGGTCTCCAAAATTGCATTTTGACATTTATTCAACAAACTTTTGTCTTGTTAACATCATCCTTAACTCGAGAAGACAAAGAAGAACTGACGGAAATAATGGCAGCAATAAATGGTACAATTCTCGAAGAATGGAATGACAGCTGCACACATCTTACAGTTTCCATTCCAAAATTAACTGCCAAATTAGTATGTGCTCTAGCAGCTGGAGTTTCCATTGTGACAATAGATTATTGGAGATCAGTGAAAAAAGCGAAACGCGAAGGTAATCCCATTCCAGATCCTAGTAAATTCTGTCCAGTTCTCGAGGACTCGATGTTACTGAAAAACGAAACTTCTCTTCTCCCAAATCCCTCTCGGAAATCAATCTTCATGGATTTTGTATTCATTCACTTCAGGAAGAATCAAATGGATACGTACAAGAAAATGATTGAATTATCGGGAGGAACGTCAGTCTTCTATGGTGAGAAGAGCTTCGATAAGAAATTATTGTCTCACTCAAACTCTAGAGTCATACTTTACCACGACGATGACAGCCAGACTGAGCCTTATAGAGTACCTGATGTGGCCAGAGTGAAGAGCTTCTTGAAAAATAATAATCGCCGAATGATTCCGGAAATTGAAATCACCTTGGCAATTCTTTCCGCTTCTGTCGAAAGCTGTTGTAATCCATCTTTTTCGTATGAGAATTTACTTAAGAATGCAAGAGAGAAAAAAGTGGTAGAGGAAGGAGAAATATTAGCAGCTGAGACTCAGGCGAGTGCAAATCGTCTTGCTGGGAGAAATGCAATCGTTCCAGAATCCTTGATCATAGCCGAAACCGAATCCTTTGGAGATAATGACACTGAGAGATCTATCGAAGATAGAATGGGATCACCGATGGATTTGATTAGTGAATTTCCGGACAAGAAGAACGAGAGAAAAAGATCCAGAGACCTTGAGAATAATGACACTGACAAGAATGTGAAGAAAGCTAAAGCTGTGTGTATGCCTGAGGAAAATGTCAAGAAATTATCACAAAGGCTATTGGCATCTATAAAATCAGATAATCCAGGGACCAAGGGAAAATCCTGCGATCGTGATAACAGCCGTGGACAAGTCCTAGTTGATGAATCAGCGAAGGAATCTACAGAATTGCGGAACAATATTCTTGAAATTCCAAGGAAAATGGTAATTAGTAACCACACAAATGAACAAAGCAGTGATGGGAGAGACGATAAAAAAAATGATAAGATTGATGTAGAAATAATTAAAAGTCCGGTGAAAGTTGTAACAAAATCGAAAATTTATGAAAATAATGGCGTTCCGGAAAATTCTTTGCCCGACAAAAATGGGAGATCATCGAGCTTTTTGCATGTATCTGACGATGAAATGGAGATAATTCAAAATCCAACGGTGGATGATCATGGAGAGGATGATACTTGGAGAGAGCTCCGGAAGGAGAGCTCCCTGGTACGACTTCTTAAAGATTCCTTGGGAGATGAGGAATCGATGGACAAATCATTGTGGAGACCTGAAGTTTTCTCTGGTCAACATATTGGGAAAAAGTTCAAGAAATTCTATCGGGTCATACCACAAAGACCTCTCATCGAGTGGCAACGTAATCTCTAATGGTTATATTTTGTTTACCAATATTATAACTCGTTTTTACCTTATTTTATCATTGATAACTAATAAAAACATCCGAGATTATGGTGTGTTAAATATTGTTGTCAAATTAACCCCTAATCAAGTCAAATCGATTCAAATATACGTAGACCGTCGTCATGAACATGAGAACGCATCTTTCGGCTCACCGCCATGACACTTTCTACATGCTCTCCGCCATGACACTTTTCAGTCCATGCTTTTTTTATTTTGAGGAGCTCCAAAAAAATAACTGAATTCATCCTGATTGATAAAACTGCCCGTCCCCTGACGCCACCTAAATGACGTAAACATTATTTCAATTCTTTGAAAACTCGAACATCTCTTGAAGATGATGAAAATATCAGCACTGAACGAGGAGTCTAGCGAGGAAAGCGATGAGGAGAATAATATTCCGAAGATCACGAAAGAAGCTCAGGTATTTACCTGAAATGAATGTGCTAACATTTTTAACACCTTCCATTTAATTAGTACAATTGACATTTTTTTTGTATTATTTCAAAGTTTATGGAAAATCTAAACTGCTTCATTAAGAATGAAAAATTCCCGTTCCAGGGTCATAACCTAAACCGGTGTCCCTCAAAAAGGAGTTGTCAAGATTGAAATCTTTTAATTTTTTTTATAAACTAATGAGAATTTCTTGCAGGAGCAAATAGCATTGACAGAGTACAACAAAGCTCTGCAGCTGCTGAAAGCTGAGAAGATAGAAGACGCCCTGAACATCTTGAAGGACCTCCTAGAAACAGAGTTATTGGATCAGGTGGAGAAACCTGAGGTACCAGACGGCAGGACTCGACCAATGCTCTCCCTCAAGTACTGCTGCTACAAAAATATCGGTGGCATCTACGCTCGACTGAAGAGCTACGATTCAGCGATCGATAACTACTGGGAGGCAACTAATCTCGATGACACCGACGTGATGCTGTGGTACAGGATGGGCAGTCTTGCCATGGAGACAGGAAATTTAGAATTCGCCTGTTCGACGTTCAAACAAGGCCTTAAGTGCAATCCCAATCACTGGCCTTGCCTCGACAGCATTATTACAGCAATGTTTGCAGTTCCGGACTACACCAACTGTCTGCTGTACATATCGATGGCCTTGGAGCGAGACCCAAGCTACGTCAAGGGTCTTGCCTTCAGGGACAAGATCTTCAAGGACATTCCCTTTTTCCAGGAAAGCTACAAGCTTTTCAATCCAGACTGGCAGCTGGATCCCCCTCTCGACACTGAGTACGACAGATGCCTAGGGGAAAAACTCCTTAATGAAGCTAAACAAGTGGCAGAAAGGTGGATAGAGGCGTGCAGACCAGATTTCGAGTTCAAACCCCTCCCAGACGTCTCCTTGAAGAAACCGCTGGAGAAATTCACGTGGCTGGAGCTTGGGGAGTCCCTCATAGAGATGCATCATTACATTACCGATAACAACTTAAATTTCGCTAGCAAACTCAACCTGAATGTCGATGTACCGAGGGACCTGGAAAGAGAAGAACCTGGACTGAGTGAACAGACTGAAAATGACAGGATGGAGGAAACAGAGGTCATCCATAAGGAGGAACCAATCCCTGAAATTCTCTCATCACCGAGCATCGAGATAGATTGTGAGATAGACCTGAAAGAGATGAACGGAAAAAAAATAAATAAACTCAACGACCAACAGCTTCCCCAGGTAACCACAGAAATGGAAGTTAACCTGGAGGACAAATCGAACCCCTCGAGTGACGTCTTGATAATCGAGGACGGAAAATCCATAAAACTGGACCTCCCCGAGATAAAAACTGAGGTGGATGAGAAAATGGAGGACTTCACGGAGACCATAAACATCTCGAACGACACCGATGTAACTCTACGGCAGGAAAATTCATCCGAGATTATTCCTGTCTCCTCGGAGGAGCCTAAAATCTTGGACGAGGTCGACAAGGTAGAAAAAAATCCAAGAAATGAGAAGAGTGAGCAAGCAGAGGCGAAGGAGGAGCAGCAGAAGGTGAAGAAACGTCGAAGGAGTTCACTTTGTTTTCTGCAACAGTGGGCGTGGAGCAGCAGCAGCATGAGGAGATCACCTAGGGTGAGGGGCTCCAATAGACGAGAACCAGAGAGAGACGATGTAGAGCTGGAAGAGACCATGAGAAGAATATTCCCAAGTAATTTACTGCCTGACACCGCTAAAATTATCAGGGATGATCCTCTGAAATCAATGGACGACTCAATGGACACGATGGACCTCTATCAGCTCTTCGCATCTCGTGAGACGACAAATACAGATGGAATCAAGAGCTCGGAGAGCTCCAAATCGCCCAGTCCTCTCGACGAGAGCATGAAATACTTCGGTTCAGAGATGGAAACATCTGACATTCAAGACTTCATCGCCCAATACTCGGGGAAAAATAATCTGATGGTGATAATAGGAATGTTCACCGAGTTTCTGTCAACGAAGTGGGATCAGGAATGGCCGGAGGAGCTCCCTGATGTGTACATCAAGACATACCTCTTTACCAGAGAGCACATTCCCCACTCATCACCAATCAGTGATCCGGAGGAGAATGAGTCGATCCTGAAGCACGACGCAGAGATGACACTTCTCTTCGCAGAATTCCACACTGACAAGTGGTTGAACAATCGACCTGCATTAGTGCCTTCGGCCTCGGTGGATAGATTTGGCACGGGAATACCCTCTGAAGAATTAGGCTACATAATCTTTGCCAGTGTTCGAGATGATGTGCTGAGTGGAAAACCTATGATCTTCCATCTGCGGCTCCTCTGGGTGCAGGTAAACCTCTTCATGTGTCAGGGCGATACTGAAGTGTCCATGAGGACTCTTGAGCGAATGATCTACGACCTTCAGCAGTCTGACTCCACAATGATCTCAGTGAAGCTGCCAAACTGCAAGTACTATTCGAAAATTGCTCTTCCAATCGTTCAAAAACGCCTGACCTCCATCGAAAGAGGGAAGAAGCTAGGTGAAGTCCAGAGGCTCTACGACGAACAGAAATACTCTGAGCTAGCTCTTATTCTCCAGGAGACGTTTAAATACGCCAAGCAAAGGAACGAGGTGATGACAGGTCTGAAACTCAATGTCGAGCGGGTGAAGCAACTGTCAATGCTATTGGACTGCCTCTGGCAGCTGGAACAGTACGAGGAGTGCTTCATCTGGGCGGAGGCCTGTCTCAACGAGGCGTGGCAGGTTTATATCAATTCCGGGGAGGAGTCTGAGCGCAAGAAATGGGCTCAGAGTGTCCTCAACTCACTGGAGAAACTCGAGGCATGTGCAGAGATCTCTGGAACATTTGTCATCAAGTATCTGGACGCCAAGAGCTCTCGATTAGTACAGAATTTGATTCAAATAACGTGCCACCAGCTGGACGTCCCAGAGAACTCGATGGAAATGCCTCTAGAGACTGTTACTCCATGGATTCTTCTTCATCACGTTCTCCAGCATGAAGAGGACAAGGAAAGAGGAAAATCCAGGCAACCCCAGAAGTCAAGACCCTCAGACTTCCACGATACAGATACTGAAGACGAGGATAAAGACATACCATCACCGTTGATGATCCTCTTTACAGGTCACGAGTTCCTGGGGAGGCACGCCTGGTGCTGTATGAATGAGGCCAAATTGCTGCTGTTCACTCTGAAGACAGTGATTCCTAGGCTGTGCGGACCTCGATTAGCTGTGCTTCGAGAAAAAATCGACAAGTACCTCGAGCAGATTTTTTGGTGTCTCTATGGCCACCCCAACAGAACAAATAAAATCAAGCCTAAACACTTGGAGGACCATCAGGTACCCATGATTCCTCTGACCTGGGACATCGCACAGTTGCTTTTTGAGTTCTACAGACCTGAAGTGATCCCCGAGTTCGATTCAGCCAAGCCGATGTCCATATCAGCTGATATCCACCATCTGTTCAAGAAAATCAGCACTCTAGTGCCCAAGGAAAGTGATCCCAGCGATCTCGTCGAGGAGATGATGAATTACATTGCGGGTGAGCACGATAGGAGGCCCACTGTTACAAAATCCTTACCGTACCAGGTAAACGCTCTCTACTATCTCCTAGCAGATCATCTTTTCAAGAACAGTAATTTTTCATCAGCTGTGAAGTATTACGCAATGGACGTGATTATTCACCCTGGGGCATTCAACTCGTGGATAGCCCTGGCGATGTCAGTGGGAACAGTGATGGGTACATTTTTGAATAACTGCAAGCCCATACTTGATATCAACAAGCTTCTATTCCAGGCAAAGATGGCACAGTGCAGCTTCGAGCGAGCTGTCGAGCTCAAGCCTGGTCACAGTGTCATGTGGATAGAGTACGGCAATTTCGTGTACATGGTGCACTCGTTTTGCTCGAGACTTCTGAAACAGGAGTCTGATACTCTTAGCATGGAGAAATTCGCAATACTGGAAAGTAGAAAAGAGACGACGTTGGAAGCTGCTGATAACTGTTTTCAATCCGCCAACAGAATTTACCTGGCGAATATTGAGGACGAGCCTCATCAGCAGGACGAGCGTTGGCTGTATCATTACATGCTGGGAAAAATAGCGGAGAAGAGGAACGAGGATCCTCCGGTGTTTCTAGAGCACTACGAAAGAGCTAGTGATCTCCTGTACAAGAACAACGCTCATTATCCAAAGAGAATAAGCCTGAAGAACGCCAATAATTCGGCGGTGGAAGCCCTCGAGGTCCATTACCGAATTCATGCGAGTATTCTCAAGTACTTGGAGCAACATGAGGGCAAACCTCTGAAGAAATCCCTTGGGCAATTGTTTCTCAAGTGTCTTGTTGAGTGTGCGAGTGGCCCTTTCATGCAGTATCCATCGAAGCTCAACCGGAGACGAAAGGAGGACATCAATGAGGAGAGGATCTTGAGAGAGGAAACTCATCCCTCAGAGGTCATTCCCAAGAATAGAACTCAGGATAAACGTCAAAACAGTGTGGAGGAAGTGGCAGTACCGGAGAAAATTGAGGGAAAAGGGAGGGAAATAAAAAGTGATAATAAAAAACGAAAGAGAGATAATGGGTGTGAGGAGTCTACTAAGAGAATGAAGGTGGGGAATATCTCGCATCTACAACTGATGCAGGATGTACTCTCTATCATCGATGATCTGATAACAAAAGTATGTGATAATAATCTCCAGAGGCCGAAGGACACGCAAAAGGACTCAAGTGATGAAGTAATGGTAATATCGAGTGACGAAAGTGATAGGGAGCGTCATGCACCTGAGAAATTTGTGAATAAATTCATCCCTGTTAATGCTCAAGATATGATGGATGATCTCATGAAGCAGATGCTCGAGGAACAGCCATCGCAAACTGACGAGGAGGAGAGCAGAAAGAGCGAGGGCAAGTGGATGCAGCACGAAGAGGTAGCGCATCAAGGGAGTGACATTGCCAGGGACAAACAAATTAACAAGGAGAAACATGCCGAAAGAAAGAAGACACAGGTGAATGCTGTGAAGGAAGAGGCCACTATGAGCCGCAGGGGATCGCAGGAGAGCACCACTACTACACTCACTACCACTACAAATGAGACTAATAATTCGAGTTTCAGTAGCAGTGACGAGTCCAGTAGCAGTGAAGACAGTTCGGAAAGTGATAGCTCCAGTGTTGATAGTGATAGTGACTCGGCCGACAGCGAGAGCGATAAGAAAAAAAGGATCGTCGAGGAAAAAGAGGAATATCTCACAGACATTGAAGTCGCAAAAATCATCAGCTACTGCCTGGCAGGCCTGGAGCAGTGTGTCCTGAGATTTCCAGGCCACTACAAATCTATTTATCGTCTCTCTCATTTTTATTTCAATAACAAAAGTGCCAAGGACAACAACAAGTGTCGGGATCTGCTCTTGGGAACATTCAAGTGTCAGTACCACACAGGGATGACTATCCAGGGGCTCTTCGCTGACAGGAAGAGCACCAATTTTTTTAATGTAAGTGAACTTTTATTTTTTTCTTTTTGGGTGCTCAATTTCTAGACAAGTACTTGAGGAGAATGCGCTTGAACCACTGAGGGTCCAATTCCTGAATAATGTCGGTATTGGAATATTCAGGGGCTTCGCTGTAGTCCACGAGAAGACCTCCACGTGCTGCACCGTCGGTTATTGCGGTGACTCGAGTCGAAAATGTTTTTACTGATAAATTCGGCCATATCATTACTGCTGCTGTCATTACGTCGGCTGGTGTCCAGAACTTTTCGTTCAGGATTTTTTTTTCTACTTTGTTCATGAAACTCATAGATGTCGAGGGAACAGTACCCAACACATTCGTTCTCCATTCCTGGAAGATGAAAAGACAAAATTTTTTAGACGCCTTTCAATTATATACTCGGATAATCGGATTTCATGCAAATAATTCACTAGCTAAGGAATATTAATACAATTAATACAATTTCTTACCCGACTTATCTTAGTACTGCGACAAGCTTCCCACGGGAATAATAAAAGGGATTTATTATAAAAAGTCATCGAGTTAAAAGTGACAAAATTGCTCTCAGGATCCTGTCCGAAATTGTACTCAACCCCTGGAGATTTGTTTCCCATTCCTGCGACACTTCCACCCATGACGTACAATCTTTTAACATTCTGGAGAAAATGGGGGTCCAGTGCGAGGGCCAGTGCGATATTGGTGAGGGGTCCTAGGGCCAGAATGTTGAGTTCACCTTTATGCTTCTTAGCCAGTTCGACGAGGACAAGGGCAGCGTGTCGGGACCGATCTACTCTAGCTGTAATGGTATCCTCAAAAACAAAATCCCCGAAACCATCCTCTCCAAAATATTTTTCGCTAGTAAAATTGCTGGATATCAAAGGCTTCTGCGATCCTCCATATACTGGAATCTATTTTCATTCCAAGGAAATGAAAAAATGAATAACTATTCACAGTATTTTCACGATGCCAATTTTCTTGTGGATATCAGTAAACTTGGCAGTAGATACGATCGCCTAGTTATCGCCCTGCACGTTTTTTTTTTTATTTGTGCCTAATGAAAACACGACGGGATAAATTTACCTCGGATGCGTTGGCAATGGTGAGTGTCTTGAGCACATTGATCTCAACATTTTCCTCGAAGGTGTTGCCGTAGACACACGTGATACCCACGACTTCAAAATCGGAATCGTTGCTCTTCCAGGCGGCTAAAGCTAGGAGAATAGCCATGGCATCATCACCCCCGGCGTCAGTGTCGATAACGAGCATTTCCGATTTTTTGATAATAACATCGTGATTATCGGTTAAATAGTACGCCAGACACCTGTAAGGATTAGTTTTATCAGTTTTGTCTCCGACAGAATACGAATACCGACAGAAACTATTTACCCGGTGACAGCAACACTCAGGGCTATCAGAAATGACAGGCTCATCATTATCACGATTCTTCTCTTCATCACTGCTTTCCGCAAATATTTTTAGAACAGTCTTGCTCGTGTATTTATTATCGATTTATTCAATCGATGGTGCGATGGTATCTGTTGGCATGAATTTACTTTAGCAATGTATTCCCCAATTTCTAGGAATACTCATTATCCGTCTACTTTTAGAAGCCAAATTAGTGGACAAAATGGATACTAGACTAGACAAAAAAATTAATTCCCAATATTTCCTTCTACAATTAATACTCGCTTAGATCAATCGGCATTTGGAAAATTGTAAAATGCTATTTATCTCATTTTACACTATTGCAAAATGACACTTGAATTTTTAATATAAATGAGAAATTAAATAGCTTTTCATTGAAATTTAAATCACACACATAATTGCACTGAATTGGCAATTAACTTCATTATAAAATTAAACTTTGCTCTTAACTCTCCGTGACGACGAGCTCATATTGTTCCATCAATTTACCCCTGAGTCACATATACTCGAAAAAAATGTTTGAAGCGTCTACCTAACACGTTCTAATATCGGCTTGCTTACTGCGATAACATTTCACTGACTACTCCAATGTCAATTCAGCTGAGACATTCATAGGCCAGTGTCACTCAAACTAGTCATCAAATTTAATTAGAGTTTTTCGTGTTTTTTTTTCCGAATTCAAAGAGAGACGAACATGCATCAAATACGTGTTACATACTTACGAAGAGCCGTCTTTCTTTCGGCGGCTTTTTATAGACACTTTGTATCGTGAGGAGATTAACGACTCATTGACACTCACGATGCGATAGTAATGCGAGCATTGTATGTATATATATATCACTTATTAACAAGACTAGACACCTCTTCTTTCCTCATGTAGGTATTTTACTGAAATTTCTTCTGTTTCTTCTGTTCGTTGAGTCTTAATGATATGTATGAATCTAAATGATAAATATAAATAATTTTATACAACATAGCAGATAATTAAAACTCGAATCAATCAATCAATCAATTATAGGGTGTTTGGCGTATTCCAACTGACGAAATCGATCGTCCAGGCAGCTTTCCATCGCACATGTCAAGATGCGTGACTCTCTTAATGCAAGTTCTTAAGGAAACCGATGACAGCCGAATGCTGATGGAGCTGTGCATCCAGCTGAGAAAAATCCCAGATGCCGACAAGTAAGTCCCCTTTCACAGGCTTCATTGACTGACCCCATCATTTCGAAACGAAGGAAACACGGGAAATTAAAAATTTGCCTTTTCATTTGAAACTTGAATTTGTCGTTCTGTCTTTCAAATTTGTCAAAAATTATGCACAATATCGAGAACAGAGATGGAAAAATGAATAATGACAACTCACAATTTTTACCAGGAAATAC
Source organism: Fopius arisanus (assembly GCF_000806365.1). Lineage (NCBI taxonomy): Eukaryota > Metazoa > Arthropoda > Insecta > Hymenoptera > Braconidae > Fopius > Fopius arisanus. Next base: position 665,566 of record NW_011887814.1, on the reverse strand, counting down.
GTGCGAGACTCAGAACGTGAGCAATTATCCCGTCAAGCTCTGACCCTGAGCCTTCAGTCCCTGCGTACCAGAGTGCAGTTAATGAGCCCTCCACCTGGGGCTGACAATACGCAACTCTACCGCATCGATTCTCGAACCCACGTGCTGCTCGATGTATACAAGATCTACCAGCAAGTTCAAAAAAATTTCCAAGGCAAAGAGGTGCAAGCGTTTGCGACTCTGTTGGTGGACACTTATAAGTGCTACATGGGTATAAAAACATCGGAGGGAAATCTTTTGGAGGCTGCGGTGCGCTGCTGCCAGCAGCAGAAGCTGGCGAACAAGCCTCATTTACACCAGCACCGATCGGAGGCTCCCTTAGGGCCCCTTGGCCATCCAGCAGTTGTTTCACTCCCAAATCAGCCCCTGAACTGTCCAAATCAGGCGCCGCCAGTGCCTACCTCACCCCAGACAACTCAGCAACGAAAACCCTACAAGTCCTCTGGGACTGGTCGACCCAGGGGCCGTCCCCCCAATGTCAACAAGTTCCTCTCAATGCAGGCCTCCAACGTGCTGAACCAATTCAACGCGAAAATGGGTTTTGCTGGGAATATGTCAGGCACTACGAGTCAACCCCTGATGAATCCCTTCTTCGTAAATCCTCTTATGGACCAAAACATGGTATCAGCGATGTTAGCAACAGGCTTGGGTGGCAATATGATGGACCCTTACTCAGCAGTCAATTATTTGAAAAATTATCAGGACATCCTGCGCCAGTACCAGAGCAATCTATCGTCCATCGGAGGCCTCGCTGGATTTAGCAATCTTCCAATTTCACATTCCAGCTCGAGTGGGACTCTCCCCATGATGAATAGCACCATAAACACCACGAGCTCCATGCCTCAGGCAGGAATGCCAGGACTAGGCTCCATGAACAACATGGGAAGCTTGACTGTCCAGCAGCTGCTGAATATGCAGAACTCCACTGCCTCTACGACATCTGGAATGATCTCCACCCCAAAGGATCATTCTCACTCTGTGTCAATTACTCCAGTGGCACACTCCAAGAAATCCAAGCACCTACACGATATCGCCCCTTTGGGGAAGATGCAGAAACCTCTGACTTCGCCCACACAGGTTTCTCTGTTAAAACCCTCTGTGCTTCAATCACCCAAGACCACTCCACCGAAGCAGATGTCAGCGCCGCAGATCAGGGTCTCCAAGAGTTTGACCGAGCCCCAGCCAGCGCACAATGCATCATTGTTAAACCCCATAAAGAGTGCAAGTCCCTCGGGGATTAATCTTCCGGTGAGTCATGCCAGTTTGCAGGCCTCGGGGCTGAATATCAAACCGGTGTCCATGGGGATGCAGAGGGGAACGTCTCTACAGCACAAGTTACTGTCGAAGAAGCAGGGCCAGCCTCTAGCTCAGAAGCCACAGCACAATCCACACCAAAATCCACATAAAAAACAGAAAGTCAAGCCACAGATGGCAGGAGTCCATCCTGGGCATTATGAAAGATTCATGGAGATGGCGGGATCACCTTTCAGACCTTGCGAGCTCAGTGGAATATCTGTCAGTCCTGTTAGCCAGACTGTAGCCTCAAAAATACCTCTTAAACCTACTTTTAGGAAGAGCGGCAAGTCCAAAGGGGTGGATATGACTGGGGGCAGTATTCCAGGGACTTCCACTGCTGAGACATACTCTGTACTCAATCAGCTGCAGCAGCAATCCCATTTGGAGATCATTCCCCAGGGGAAACATTCGAAGAATATCGATTTTGGAAAAAATCTGCCTTTGCCTTTGGGTGGGATACCGCAAAAGGAGGCGAGACCTGCCGGCACGGAATCGATGGCAGTTTATGAAGTACCTCGGAGGGCCGGTAATCCTGCCAAGAAAACGGAGAAGAGTCTGAAGGATAATGTGGAAATAATTACACTGGATGATTGAGCGGGCGAGCGTGAGCAAGTTCTTTCTCATTATGTTTTGTGATAATATTTCGGTTAAGTAGTTATAGTCACAATATTTGTATTTATGTATTTATTTGTAGATTTTTCATTATTCATTATGGAAATAAATATCATGTTTATACGATGGATTTGGGTGGAGTGAATAATTTGATTAAGGATAAGCGATCATCATGGAGGAAATTTTTAAAAATGCAGCCAATGTTATTAAATTGTTTTTAATGCACTGATGAATTTATTAGACAACGATGTGCAATGTTTTACATTGCATAAGGCCAAATTAGGGATCGATAGGTATTACATTTTCTACCTCATCGACCAATCGGCAAGGTGGAAAAAATACTGAATTTATGGATGCCTCATTCATAACATAAATAATAACATATAAATATATATAAGGCGACGAATTCAATGATTTATCAAGAAATCTCTAAATAACTGACAGGTAATAATTATCATAAGTTGATTTTGAGAATGTTTCAAAGATGATGCATCGTCATAAATAAAATTGGGGGAATTCCCGAATTCTCTGAGATAGAAAAGTTTCCCGGGCATTAAATCCTGACAACTGATTAGAATCCTCCGATCTCATCCGAAATCTTGAAATCTAGGTGAATGCACATTTACTCATGGAGTTATACTCGCATGTATTTATCCGCAATTGAATGAGGGTACTGAGAGGATTTGGAATCCCTTCTGGGCTTAGACGAATTCGCTTTATGTATCAAGTTTGTCAACTATACCATTGTCTGAAGATCAATGGAACGTTGTTATCGGAACTTTGCTAATGCTATTTGATTCGCAAATGTACGTTTCCGCTGTGTCTCTATCGAAGAAAGATGAGCCAACAGATGAGAATTATTGCATTAAACAAATCGACTGGTTTCCGATCAGATCAGAAAGATAATTCGACACTTGTCCCTTTAATTTTTATGACAAAATGTCTACAATTTTTTGGACTCGAATTTTTCTCTGAATTTCCTGTTGCAGATCCCAATAATGAATTTTCATTGAATTATTATATGCCTGTGCAGTTTAATACATGTTGTTTAATTAGTGAGAAATATCTGTGGTGAAATACAAGAATTTTCTTCATTCCTGGAACTGGCAAAAGGGCATACAATTTTTTAGACGGCGGGGTCATTTTCTTGCTGGAGGAAAATGAGACTCTAGGAGTGAGTGAGAAAAATGTGCCGTTGGTCTCATCAATTACCCACGTCATGGCGGAAATGAAAAACCGCAGTAAGAATGACATTACCATGAGTCAGAAGACATGCTCCAGATAAAAGACATTTTCTTAAGATAGAAAATAACTTCTGAAGTATTACGACATTTAGTCATTCTGATTGCGATTGCTGAAAATGCGAATTTTTAATTGCACTTGGATATTTTCTCTTCACCTGACCTTTTATCAACATTAAACACTACAACCATCCGGACTGTCCGAGGTCATACGTGCCTCGTATCTTTTCAACTGAAAACCGTCCACGTTTCACTACTGAAAACTAAAAGAGCGCAAAGTAGTAAGGCGTATGTGGCGTATGATGGTGATAACCAAGTACGTGGTTAACGCAGGTATTGAATAATTTAGAGGCCGTGTGAAGACAGGCGAAATGTGTCAAAACTTTGGCTCAGGAAATTTTGGAGAGAGAAATTGGATAACTCCGCATCTTAATATAATTTCGTGTCACTGTGTGCTTGGCACCATGTGAAAATTCAAATCTCCTCTTTGAAAATTTGGAAAAAAATATTCCGATTACAATTTTTTTCACCCGAGGTGTTCCTCCACCTCTTCAACTATCCATTTTCCAATTTCTCTTCAAATATCTGAAAAAACATACTCACATGCGAATCGTACAAATCTTTAAATATCGCCGGGACCTTTCAGGCACCCGAAAGTAACCAGAGTAACCCGAAAAGAAAATTAATAAAAAATAAAAAATAATGAATAATTATGAGAGATCCAGAAGAATAAATGGACATAACACAATGTGACCGAGCTAAGCTGAGGAGATTGAAGAAACCGGGGATGAGGTTAATTCGGGTAAATTAGAGCTGGTGATTCTCCACCCACTCACCCCTCACTCAGCCGGAGCTCAACTGAAAACTGAATTATTTATCAAATACTTCATTTGCATATATATTAGCGGCTCTCCGCGAGTTCTGGCTCTCCAGCAATGGCTCTCTACCCTCTAACACTCGAAACGTGCCAGAAGTACTATATACACGAGTACATTACCGCATATATATACCACGAGAAGAGGACAAAAGTCGGCTTATATCAGTGAAAGTATGTCATAAGAATATTTTTTTCAATGTCTCCCCTGTTTAACCAGTCTCTTCATCAAAATATTTTGATCCTCAACCGTGACATAAAAATATAAAAATATAAAACACCTCTCTAAATATATTTAAAAAGTTGGAATGGGGACAATGTATTGAACAATAAAAAATGATGAAATTTATTGTTGTGTACATATGGTGGGTGTTTGCCGTGTGAAATCGATGACAATGGGAATGGATTGTCGGATCTATTTTCAAAGGTACTAAAGGGAACGAGGAAGGATGGAATTTATCCAGCTCCAGTGGCTCTTGATACCGATGGCTCGGCCACCATTTCAATATGTACTACATCTCTCAGATTCACTGGTAAATAAACGACTTCATGATAAATTATAAAATTCATATGGTTGACGTTGAATAGTCATAATGAAGATTGAATCATAAAAAATGCGACGGTAACTTTTTGAAATTTATCATTTTTATTTAATCGTGCGGAAGGAGACGTCGAAAAAACAGATAATGCGGAAATAATGTGGAGTTGTTGTCTTACTTTGCGGGTTATTAAACTGAGCTTGTAGTATTTTGGTAAATGCAGAGACTCTGTGCTAGTGAAAATGGCCGGGATGTGGCCAGACGAGAGTGAGAAAAGTGGAATGGGATTTCTCGTTGTACGTGGGTGGTAGTTAGAGGGGAAGGATTGGAGATGAGAAAAAAAAAAGCCGGAGAAATCCTCGAGAAGTCGAGAGTATATGTATACCCCATGAATTAAATGGTTTTTGTTATTATCAGAAACAAGAAGCTCCTGATGTATACTTAATTAGCAGTAGATTTTCCAGGCTATTTTCGGGGGGGAGGTAATGATGTGGAACTGATAATTCACTTTTTTTTTGGTGTATCAATATTCGAGAATTGATATAATTCGATATGATTTTGTTGTTGTATCAGAAAAAAGTCTGGAAAATTATTGTATGTTGGAGTAAATATTATCGCAACGTGACAGGTTGTTATCACTCGAGATAATATCTCAAAAGGCCAAAAAGAGGAAAAGCTGCCAAGCAATGGACCACTACCACCTTGAAATTTCGAGACAATTGATCCCTAAAAATGGCTCCCCCGAAATATTTCATTACGTCTGTAAAATCCACAGTGTCTCGTCTGTTCTCTCATTGTCCTCCTCAGCGCTATAATGGACGAATTCCGGAGTACACATCATCCCCTTCCCCCACTGGTGCATTAATTTTCAGGGTAGTAACGAGCGCTTGGATCTCTAGAGGGAAAACGAGATGTGGAAGGGGGTTAGTAGAACGTAGAGCATGTCAGATTGAGAGACGTGTATGTGACAGAGAGAGATTCCAGCCTCCTATCACCCTCTGTCTCGTTGAACCCCCAGCCTTCAGGTTGATGCTTCTGCGGCCCAACCATTAATTACTACGACGCATCACTCTATCTGCGCACAGATGCATTCAACGTGCGTTTATTTCACTTCTTTCTTAAGCGGCGATTTCACCGCCTCCAGGGGGAGATAAAACAGTGAGGGGCCATGGAGATGAAAGGATTGAAGGGGCTGGGGATGGGATAAAGAGGGTTGGAATGGAATGAAAGAATTTTTCTGGTCTTCCCTTGTTTCAGGGAATTTTTGAGAGATACACGGATGAGGGTTCATTGAATAAAAAAATAAATGTCAAACTATAGAAAATAAATTATCATGTTTTTTATGAGTTTTTAAGGAATGAATATTTATTGTAAATCGCGTGCTAAAAAGAAAATTAAAAAAAAAATTAATTGCTATTCAGAAATTTTGTGCCACTTCTAGAACCCCCATTTTTTAATACATTTTTTAAATTTCATTTGAGAAGTGGAGATCAATGTAATTTATTTAAATTGTTCTAGATTAGTGGGTGGGGATGGGTGGGGTTGTGGTTGGATGGGCTGGAGTTGGGGTGAAGAGGGGTAAAAAGCCACTCAATTCTCATGGGTGAACAGAAGGTCTCATCGATGATTATACGAATTTTTTGCCAGTCGCATTAGAATTGCAAAGTAATTTCGTCTTGACGCCTACTTGAAGCCTGTCATCCGTTCTACTCCACCTCTTTTTGTCCTCCCCCTCGCCCTTTTAGTCTGTAACTCCACCTCGAACTTTTTTTCACTCTACAAAAAGACGAGACAAGTCAAAGTAATTCATCACTCCCCCCCCCCCAATTTCAAAACGCAGAAAAAATAAATCTCAGATTTTTTCTATTTTGATTGTCAATTGAAATCGATATTTCTGTGGATTTCTCATTAAAGTTTTCCCATCATTTCGAATTTATAATTTCGCAATGATTATTTTCTATCAAATTTAATGCTTGAAGTAATTCAATCTGTATCCATTTGAATTATGCAATTTTCCCCGAATATCCAATTAGCTTTTTCACGTCTCTATGCTAGTCATTAAGGGATTGTAAATTAATTGAATGGCATTTTTTTATATAGATTTATTGATGATTTCCAATAAAGTCATTTATGTACAAAATAATGCTGGAAATATACCTATAACATTATAATATTCCATTTAACCTACATAGTTTATTTATACGTTTATGTATAATATTTATATCTCATCCCCTCATCGCCCACTTCATATCTCTCATTTCTCGTCATTCGCTCTCTCATTTAGTATTTTTACTTGGTATTCAAGCCCAAAAGTACAGCTAGTTATTAGGAGGGATAATATTCTCTCTTCCTTCGTATTTTCTCAGATCAACTTAAGATTTAATATTTACAACGTATTCTTTCACTTTTTTTTTGTTTAAGAAAAAAATTGGCTGAGACCTTTTTTTTTCTCTTTATTTTCGCGGATTTTGTTGAGGAGAGAATTAGAAGGGATTACTCTCGCATCTTTGTTACACTTTTTTACATTTTCACTGTCCTCGAGGCGAAAAGAATTAAATTTTTTTCTTTACAAGTTCATGCAGATGTGAATGGCTAAAGTACAATCAAAAATTGCACGTGAAGTTGATTTTTAATGCGTGGGAAAACCTGAAAATTTTCTGGTAATGAGGGGTTTTACAGGGAATGGCATCAGATTTTTCGTTGTAATTTTAATTTTCTTGAAAAAAAAAATTGTATTTTCTTGTAAAATTACTCGTTCACTGATACGATTGCGCAATTATTATTCTACATTAAGTTCGAGTGAAAGTAAAGATAAAAAAAAACCTAAAATAATATCATAATTATAAGTGAAAAAATAATGGAATGCATTATGGGAAAACCGATATGAGACTTTCTTCGGAGTAATTGAACGATAGAAAGTGCATGTGATTTTTTTATCATTGATAATTTGAGAAAGCTAAAGGTATGGATTAAGTTGCGGCCTCGAGGGCAAATGTCTAAAGTTACGTCTACAGTGAAATCCCTAGACTTTTTTGTTCGTTTTTCTTCTTTTTTATTCCTTTTCTTTCGGTGGAATTGAGAGTGAGGATTTTAGAATTAAATGGATTCGAGGAAAGATCCAATGATTTTACTAAATCATCCATCAAAATTTCTCTAACAATTACTTTTGATTCTTTTAATCATCGCGTAGAATATTTTTTTCGCTTCGAATTTACAATTCTGCACTTGATCGATATCGACTTAACGGTTTGTAGAAATGATCGATTATCAAACACTCGATGAAACTGAAAATATATTTACACCAAAAAAAAATATTTCCTCACTCCCATGATTCTCATTGGTTCCATATTGACACAAACATTCTTAAATTGAATCGATTCGTCAGTGAATCAGAAGATTAAACATCATAGGAACGCGAAAAATCGAGAATTTTCACTTTGTTCAAATGTAGGAGACGGGAATTGTGGAAGGACAATAAATTCAAGTGCATAGGACATACAAGAGTTACGTGTAGTCAATCATTATTATTCACTTTAATATTCAATTATTAATATGAAATTTTAATTTCCCCCTCCCACTCGTATATAATTAATTTAATTAATTAATTAATTATCAATTACGTTGATGCATCATCGTTATAGGGACGATATAGAAAAGAAACAAGAGATTTCTTTATTTTTTTCTTGTTCCAACACTTTTCCTTTTTCTGTACAGTCATTTTATTTTACCGACAAATATTTCATTTTGTTTAAATTAATTTTCTTCATTATCTTGCTTTTTTTTTGTCGTAAATTACTCCTCTCGTCTTTTCTCATTCAATGATCTTGCGTTTTCTCATTTGACTAGCATTAACGACACGTGTATATTTCACCATAAACACGATACGAACTCATTCTATCGTAATTCTTAAAATTTACAAAACCTTAAAATGATTCTGATGGAGTGATAAAACTTCACAGAAAAAGATGAGAATATCTCATTAACGCGTGATTGCACAAAGGAAAAGTCGAGAAAATTTTTTTAGAGCACTAAATTCTCAATAAAAATATCTCAAAACATTTTCCATTTTTCTATCCACTCATTCCAAAGATATTCTCTAAAGAATTTATTTTTCTCCTCGTGAAGGTTTATCATTTCATGATAATCTCCTCTATCAATCAATAATTACATTTCGTTCTTCTCAATTTCCATTTTTACTTTGAGTTCTTAAAATCCTCCTGCATCAACGGTTTTACGATTTTCCGGGACCTGCCCGCGTGTAATGCAACAGATGGTGTATTAAAAAAATGTTTATATTATTTTTATGGTGAGTGACTTTTAATTATCACTTTATATCGTCGTATTAAGAATTTTTTTAACGACGCACTTTTGAGATAAATTCGAGAAAATGACCCTCATAAATTGGGAGGGATTATTAAATTTCCCTAGTAAATTTTTATGCTCCATGAAAATAATTAAATAATCAAATAAATTAATAAATAACTGATGAACTGGATTATATTTCCCATTAATTCAATAAACATTTTCCTCCTCTTAAATTTACCCTACTTTGTGGTTATTCATTTTTTTTATTTCGTCTTGGCGCATTTTTATTGCGGAATATGTGAAGTTTTCGCTATTTCGTTGTACTGAGGTCTTCTTTCAGATCGGAGAGAGAAATAAATCGTCATTCAACGTGTATTAATCTTAAAAAATCGTCGACTCACAATAATCCGCAATTTTTTTTTATCTCATCACCAGTGGATGATATTGAAAAGTATTTAATCGTACGGCTGGAAAAATTCCCATCTCAAAATCCAGAATGACGATCTCTTTTAACCTCATAGATCCTGAGATATCGATCGACCAACTCGACCTCCATTTTTTTGCTTCGCCGTAACTTCACAACAAATTGGCCAAAAAATATTTCCATCTCCGGATTTTGCAGAGGGAAAATTTTCCCAGCCAGATGCTCGTAAAACCGTCCCACAGGCTGGATTATTATTATTTTTTTTTATGAACACTGGTATACACAAGTATGCGTAAATACTATGGCATTTCTCCTAAAATTAATTCTAATCCCTTTTGTTCATTTTTGTATCTCCCTTTGCTAGAAACAGTGGTGTTATCCTTAGTCATTTGTCACATCTCTTTTGTCATCATTTTTGAGAAAATAATTCGACAGTTTAGAATATATATTTTTATATATTATTTATATGACAAAAAAAAACTGGTCGAAATACCTCACGCATTACCAATTCTTTTGATAATTTAAGGTACATCAAATTAATTTTCTTCCATCGAATTTCACGAAATTCGATATAATGAGATTTTATTTTTGACTCATTATCATATTTCTTATGTCACTATCGAACTTACAGGAAAGTTTACAAAGTTTATGTTTTAACTTTTCTCTTACACAAAAACACCAATGATGCATCACTGAAGTCAAGAACACCGCGGAGACGCCATTTTGTTAATCGCACAGAATACATTATTAAAAAAAGTGTAAAAAATGTAGAGATAATAATCCCCCACTAATAGAACGAAATGTGTTATTTTTGTAATATTTCCGGTAAATGGCGTATCACATTAGGACGTCTTTCAGTCTTCCATAAACTCCAAGTTGTCCATGAGCTGCCTCAGAAAAATCACACTCCCAACATTCAACTTAACCAAAAAATCCATCAGTCTTCCATTTTATAAAAAAAAAAGAAAAAAAAAACAAACAAACAAACAAAAAAGAAAGAGAAACGGAAATAAATTTCTCGGCAGTAAAAATGTCTTTAGAATTTACCGACTGAGTGGTGAAGATTAAGATCTCACTGGTGGGAAATTTCCATTGAAAATCCTTGCCTTCAAATTTAATCTCTTTTTTTTCCCGCGTCAAAGAGCTCGCCTCAAAATTTCTGAACGTCTGTTCGAAAAAGAAGACTTTTCGGATTGCAGTGTTTTTACCCGAGAAATTCCCTCACTCATGGACCCCTCCAAAAATTCTTCACCCAAAGCAAAATCCCATGACTTTTACGCCCGGTAAGTTCCAATGCCGCCATCTTGATGCACCTCAAGTTCCATATTCCCACTGTACTTTTCCCCCCTGTGTGGCACAACCGGAAGTTCTCTCTCCCTTTCCCTCTCCCTGTCCCTATCCCTATCCCTTCCCCTCTCTCTCGATCTCTCCCTATAATGATGATAATGATGTCCATGTCCATTAATGGGCAACGTTGGATATGAACTCTGTGGACAAGGTGGTGAGTGTCTTTGTCCGCCATTTTGAATTCTCCCACTGGGTCCACCATTTTGTATTCTATCCAAATCACCATGTGCTGGCAGTGCTGGTGGATTTCTCCTCAATGAATGACTGGTATGATGCACCCTAACTCCACCATTACCAATAGTACTATTTCCATCAATAATGTCACTCTGTCCATCACAAAAAATTGTATTAGTACGTTGATTATTACTAACGGGCAGCGTACCAGTACGACGCATTTGTCGCGCCGTTTCACCATCGATATAAGTGAAGCCCTCGGCTGGTGTTGTACCACCATGTGGTAAAAACCAAACCCCACCATTACCAGGGCTCGCTGCCCGTAGCTCTAGCTACAGTTCTGTAACGGGTATGGATTTAATGCCGGACGATACCTGTTGATGTTGCTGTGGAAATTGTCCATGATGAAGTTGCCCCTGATTATTAATATGATGATGATGTCCATGGGCCGCCCGAACGATATACTCGTCGTCCGAGAATGTCTTCTGATACTCGTGCTCCTTCCTGGAGATGGCTCGATTTTTCCATTTGTAGTCCTTGAGTGCATCTCTCACCCTTTTCCTGCACCTGTAGTAGAGTACCAGAGCCAATCCAGTAATCACCCCCAGACAGACAGCTATTACAGTCAATAGCACGGCTTGCTTTCTCGGATCCGAAAATGCGCATCCCAATTCATCAGGTGTCATTCCTTTCAATGGTTTCAGCCTGACCTCCAATGGCTCAGCACAAACAACAGCGCTCGTGTTCTTGGGTGCGAGAAATGAAGCCAACCAGTGCAGGCTGCAGTCACATATCAGTGGATTTTCACTGAGATCGAATTTATGCAAGTCATTCCATGAAACGAGACTCTCTGGGAATGTGACAAAGGCATTGTCCCGAAGGATTAGATGTCTCAAATTAGGAAGTCCTGCTAGTGCACCCTCCTCGAGTGTTGTTAGTTTTCGATTGCTCTTAAGTATGAGTGTCTCCAAGTTTCCATTATCCGAGAATGTCCCTCGTTCGAGGGTTGTCAGTAGCTTTGCCCCTGATATATCAAGTTTTTTGAGATTGGATAGCCCTTGGAATGCCCCAGACCTGAGAAGTGTAAATGAATTTTGTCCCAACGTTAACTCCTCGAGTCTTGTTAACATTGACAATTGTTTTGTTGGCACTTCCCTCAACTTATTACCACCAAGCTTAAGTGTACGTAATGACGTTAATCCACGGAACGCACCCTCATTGATATTATCCAGGCCAGCGTCCATGACATCGAGTACAGCAAGTCTCTCCAACCCCTTGAAACCATCATCCGGTAAGGATGAGAATACATTCAATCCAATATGTAGTTCAGCAAGTGCATTTAAGGGTGCTAATGCTGGTGATGGGATGGACTTGAGCTGATTGTCATCAAGATAGAGTACTCTCAGTGAGGCAAGCTTTTGAAATGCACCAGATTCAACCTTGCCTATTCTATTCTGACCCAGATCTAGTTCCTCTAGTCTTGTTAGAGAAGTAAATAGTCCATTTGACAGAGTCTCCAAGTAGTTGTCACGGAGATTCAACACCTTCAGAGATACTAATCCCTGAAATGTCTTTTCGGATAATAATGATATCTTGTTGTGCCTCAGGTGCAACTCAACAAGATTCTTTTGGGCTGCAAAACTGGCGTCTGGTATTGTTACGAGATGATTACTCGATAGATCAACGATTTTTAGATCGCCGTAAAATTGAAATGCAGCTGCATCAACCATACGTATCCTACTCTCCTTCAGAACTATCCGCTGGGTTGATGGATTAAGGGCAATTGGGATTACGTCTAAGCTAACTCCAATGCAAGATACAACGAGGCTGTCGTCGTCGCAGGTGCAGTCAGTTGGACAGAAGCTGGATTGGGCTGTGGTGATGAGGCATACTGTTGTCAGCAGGAGGATGCTCCACTTTAATTCCCTTGCTGGATTCTGAAATGACAAAGATATTTCACCAATTAAAACATTTGTCCAAATGAAGGTAAGCATGCATCTCCTCAAATCATTCATTGAGCCGAATGACAATTATTTTATCGCTCAAGCTAATCCAAGAAGACAAGCTGTTATATAATACAGGTCACTGGGTATCATCACCGATTACCTCGGCAATTTTTTTTCATCCCCCTGATGCTTGTGGTCTCCCAGACACGTCGTCGGATAAAAAGTAACTAATCCTCGTCCCCATGAAATGGCACCTGGTGGGTGAGACGGCCTGGTTGGTAGAATATAAAAGGCCCGAGAAGGATGGAGAGGAGAAAGAAAAAAAAAATAGACGAGTGAGGTGAATCCGTGCTCCGGGGCGAAATCATTACCGCTCTGTCTGCTGGTATTACGTGCTAAAAACGGTACGTCATTAGAGTGGGATTAAACGAAAGATGAGGTGGTGCAAGGGGTGATGCAAGGGGTGATGGGTGGGTGGTGGTGTGCCAAGTGACTCAGGTAGGCATATCTCCTCGGGTTAATACTCTAAACTTCAACCTAGACTCTATCACAGATACATCACCCTCCACCCTTCATTACTCATTTCTCATTATCAGCTACATTTGCTGTCGCGTCGAGTTGGCGAATGTCTTTGGTACTGATTCAGCTGGAGGCTTTAATGAGTAGTACTACTACCATATTACCACCATATGCATGACGATATGTCTCTGTTGTTTTTATTGAAAAAATATGAGGAAAACACGGGACGGATAAAAATCTGTCCTCTGCAGGATAAATTCTGCACACGACCCGAATCCCCAAAATCATTCAGCCTTTAGCATTTTCATTTCACACGAGAGACGAAAATTTTTTATGTCAACAGTTGGAGTGTTTTTTAAAGCTGCGAATGGCAGAGTTGACGATATGAAATTGTGAGCACACTGACATTTTTTTGCTGTTAATGGATTTTGCATGATCATTGAGTGGGAATTGGTTTGGTGTTTTCTGACATTTTTTAGTGAGAAGCATTGGGGAGTTGTTTTATCGGGTGGTTGCGGTGATATGTCAGTGTGAGTTTTCAACTGTGACAAAGACCTTTTGTCTGTCTCCCTGAAGGTAGATGACATCGCGGTATGGTATGACGAGGTAGAGTAGCGGTGGGAGATGGTGGGTGTGGCATAATGCGACTCGTGCCGTTTACAGATAACGCGTTGCGAATACATCAGGCGTCCTGGGTGGTATCGCGGCTACTAATCATGCCCATAAGGATAATGTCAACCACCGCTTCCACCATCCCACACCCCCTCGGTTTTTTTCAGCTGCAGGGTCAAAGAGATGTGGCTTTTAATTTTTAACTTTTGTTCAAGTCATACAAAATATGGATAATTTTTGGGGTTCCCACATTTGCCTCTTCGAAACAGACTCCATGATTGCGTACACCTCAATCAAGTAGAACAATCATCCCTTGATTTCACGTTAATCACATCATCCCCCAATCAAACACATTGATTAATTCGAAAAACCATTACCCCTGAAACTCTAAATCCCGGGGCTTTTATTAAAATCACTTCTCCCGAATTGCAGCGAAATTTAAATTCATTAGATGAACAATTTAGATTGGAAAGCGTCAGAATTGAATTTCAACCTAATAGAATCGAATGATTCATCGATTATAATTCAACTCTAAAATCCAGGTGTCGCTTAATTTATCGTTGGAAGGCTAGCAGTTGGAGAGTGAAGGCAGAGAATCCAGGGATAATTCAAGCCATTGTCTCTCTTCATCACTGGTGGGTGATGGGCATTGGAAATGCTTTGGTTGGTGGAAAATTTTCCCCATCGGGTGTTAACCATCCCCCTGACACCCTTACAATTCCCTCCGCGGCACATCCGTTCAGGTGAAAATTCGATAAATCCTTGGAGATGCCTTCTCTCTTATTTCGCCATTCTTTCTTCATCGGGGGAGGTTAATCGCGAAACGAGCAAAGAAGTTAACCAAAGGAGGAAGATTACCGCGGCTAAATGGAGGTGGGGGTTCAGTCCGGGGGTGGTGAATCGGATTATCGGTGGTGAAGCTGGAAAATGAAGCGATGAAGCGAAAATACGCGCTAATTCCAACTAATTGTACTTCACTTCTTTCGATGCAAATCAAAGGCTCTTAATTGTCGAGAATATTTTTGATGATTCTAAATGAATCCTCCGGATTATCCGGAATTATAAAATCCATTGAATGCCCAAGCTCTTGGAATAGTCTGCGGAGATTTTCAACAATTATTTTATCCATTTATCAAAATATTCACATTCCCTTTATTTTTCCATTTGATAAAACTACTCTATTAGCTGCTAGGTGAGAGGACGAGTCATTTATTATTATTATTTTTTTGAATGATACCTACAACTTGGGCTAATGGATGAAGATGAAATTGAAATGCATTACCACAATTCGTTTCCGGGAGAGTGGGGTAACTATCATTTGTTGATTACAATCCTTCATAATTATACAGTTTACGGGGAAAATTGAGTTTGGTGGATGCCATTATTTCCGTCTAATTTTCAACCGAGGAATAAATGATATTTTCATCTCCAATCATGTGTGCTGAGTGTAATAACCCATGGATCAATGAAGGATATTGGACAAATCCACAGGGAAAATGCCACTGAATTGGCGGTAAAATAGAACGAACCAAGCATTCACAATTGTTCCATTAACCCTCGCCTAATCTTGCGTAATTATCGTACAATTTTACTGCAATATGTTCATTACTAGGGAAAGGCATTTCGAAGGTTTTGGGAGTTAATTCCAATCCGGGAGGAAGTGTTCGTCGCCTCCATAGAATTACGTTCGTCTCCATATCCATTTAATGGCGGATGTGATTGTCACTCACACTTGGAAATTATTCAACCTTTCCGATTCATTTCCTTGAATTTTCCACATTTTTTTTCTATCCGTGCGCATCATTCAGAATATTTTTTTTGGCAAAGTGCGGGGAAAGAAATAGCCACAACTTGGATAACGTGATGAATTCACCTCGAATTACGGAGTCTGTGAAATATAAAGTTGCAGAGTTTAAAGTTATCGTTGGTCTTTTCAATTTTCGAGAAAACGAAATTTTCTCGTGAATTGCATTTTTCTTGGGAAAGTAAAAAAAATGTTAGAAAAAGAAAACATCATATTCGAAGCTGGAAATTACGTTCCTTCCGCTTAGGTTCTACACGACATTGCCCCAAGCGTTTCTCTCTTATATCGTATAATAACCACTCTCGTGTGTCGCGACGGAGTTTGAGCTCAGACGGTGGATTTCCTCTTCGTGTTGTTGGCACACAGGTTGACCTAATCGAAACCAATCTTCCCCACAATTTCACATATGAAATATATTGAAAAAATATTTTACAAAATCAATATTGCAGTGGCATTATCTCGATATTAGCGATAAATTTATCATTCTTTTTATTGGAAATGGGATTCCCGGGTAAAAAAAATTGTAATCGAAATATTTTTTCCAAATTTTCAAAAAATTTCTAGAAAACGTTTCAGAATTTTTTTTTTTTAACAAAAAATAATAGGAAACAAGACAAACATATTTTTGGGAAATGTTTTGCAATTTTTTTTTTTAATTTGTTTCGGAATTTTTTTTTTATAATTTTCTAGAAATTGCGAATATAATTTTTTAAAAATGATATTGTTGTTTTCTTATTTTTCAATGTTCTCAAAAAATACGCAATCTAAATTATAAAAAAAATTTCCTATTCAAATTTTTGAAAAATTTTTCAAAAGCTTTCTCAAAAATAAAAGTGTTTTGATTTCCGATTTTTTTTCTGTTTCATAAAAAAAATTTCTGAAAAGTCTTCCAGAAATTTTTTGACTCCTCCACATCGATTCATTTTTGTAATCATCATAAATCAATTCAATATATTTCTATGAATTTAAACTTGATATTCTAAGACTTTTCGTAACGCTTTCTGTGCCAACAACAATTGTTTCATCGTTTGTTTTACAAACAAACTCCACCGATAATCTTCATAAAACGTATTTTATGAGACTTTTTATCAGTTAAACATCATTCAAAAGACGTACTATTTAAGGTAAAACACGTATTCTCCTCCGCTCTTCGTTTACGTTATTATACGACGGAAATCCGCCGGGAAATTTGGTTTAATTTATGCGAGACGGGTAATGTTTTATGCGCCGGCACGTACCACGACGGTCTACGTAATCACGGGGGTTGGGTGTCCCCGTATAGTTTTCCATCCCCACACCCTCTTCGGCCACCAGAGAAAAGTCACCTGATTTTTTTTCACTCATCCGAGATTATACACTTTTCATCAATTTTTCAATTAATTTTTTCACACCCCTCCATATTATGGAAAAAAAATCATTGTATTCAAGTGGAAATATAATAAAAAATGGAGAGTGAATGAAATCATTTTCTTTTTTCCTTTTTCGTAAAAATAGAGTGAAAGTAATTTTCTGTAATTTCACGGGAAATCAATGTTACAGATGTAAGTGTTCAGTGGCAATCCGATTGTAATGATTGGAAGGGGTTTTCTTTCACCCCTTCACCTCCTTATAATGTTTTATAGTCACTACCCCTGAACATTGCAAAAAATATCATCCGATGAAGATGAGAATTGTCTCTCCCCTCTTCTTTCTACTGGGGATTTCCTGAAATTCATCGTGCTCAGGGTGTAAGAAGAAGGGGTGGTTTAAGAAAAAGTTGAAATACGAGGGTGGTGGCTTATCGATCAACGGGAATAAAAAAAAATCGTTGGGGAGTGACGGTGAGATTTCGTTAATTTATCTTTTGTACAGCAGCAGTTTTTGTTTATATGGTAGAGTGAATAGGGGATGAAAGGGGATGAAGTGAGTGACTTTGAAAATTACAATTTATACCCAGTTAAAAAAAAAATTGTAATCGGAATATTTTTTCGAAATTTTCAAAATATTTTTCGAAAACTTTTTGAAAAATTTTTCAAAAATTTGTTTCGGAAATTTTTTTTAATAATTCTCTACAAATTTTGGGGCATATAATTTTTTATTTTAATTATACTGTTGTTTTCTTACTTTTTTGATTTTTTAATATTCTCAAAAAATACGCCTTCTAAATTATGAAAAAAAATTTCCTATTCAAATTTTTGAAAAATTTTTTTACTCGTGTAAATTCAATTCGTTCTCATGAAAAATGGTATTCCAAATTCATTGAGATCCAAGACATTGAATTCCATCGAAACGCATCTAAAATATTCAATGAATCAATAGGAATTCCCTCCCAATGAAGACTACCCCCTGGTATCAACACATTGTAAGCGTTTGAAAAATGTCTGCTTATCTATTCGATCAATTCCAATCACTTTATCGTTAAATTCAACGTTAAATTCTCAAAGCATCTATATTTATCGTACTAGCGTAGCAGGGGAGATACTGATGCTCATCTCTAAAGCCCAGCATCCACATCGTAAAATTCAATGGAACGCAAGAGTCGTGCATAGCTTTTGCCAAGAGTGAGAGAGATGTAGAATAAGCCTTTTGGTAGGATAGAATGAGGGCAAAGAGGAGATAGGAAGGAGCGAAAGGAAAGACAGGAGTGAGTATATATGTATGTGATGCTGGAGCGCAGAGCTTACGCCCGTTTGGAGCACCTTCAACATACAGAGCTTCTGCCTCTGGAATTCTTCGGGTGATGGTTGCTTTCCAACGACAATAAAGAAGATTGGGATCGATTTAAGATTCCAATTTCCGGGCACCTAGTGCCCCCTTCTCTAGAAGACACTATACAGGAGTTAAGGGGTGGGAGGGCGTAGGGGTCAAGAGGTTGTGAGAGAACATTCGAGACACGCTCGATTCGTTCTTCAAATTGCACTTTTTTCTCTCATTTTTTCCATTATCTTTCGGCATCCATTCCAATTCCAAATGCGTAATTCCATTTCCAACGATTGCAAATCGAGTCTTCGTTTTGAAAGATATAGATTAAACAAAAATTTAGGACGAGTTATTGGTTTTACTTTTTTGCTTTAATGATAATTGAGAGAGGAAAGTCAAAGATTAATCAGAAATTGGGACTTTGAACCCTAGCCCTAGCCCTTGTCTCTGTTTCCTCAAGGTCTTCGTCTCCCTAATGACATATGAATCAATTTAAATACTTAATGCCTCAAACGATCAAATCATTGACATTCCCAACATTAACCCACATTTGTTCCCACCTTCGGTCTCAGGTCAAGGTGCCTCTACATATACGTAGAGCAAAATCCCTCCAATTGTTGACCTCTGAAAATCGATTGGCGTTCATGAATATCGATATTTTGTTTCCCGATTTTGGTTTGTTTCAAAAGAAAAATTTTCTGAAAAGTTTTCCAGAAATTTTTTGAAAATTTGGAAAAAACATTCCGATTACAATTGTTTTTTTTTTTTTACCCGGATTGGGCTTGTAAAATACATCGAGCCACGAATAAATACAATGCTTCGAAGAGAAGAAGAAGCGAGTAATGTACTTGGAAATAGTAAAAAATGAGGCAGAATCGTTGAGCCAAAACGATTTAAAGGCCACACGGGCGAAATGGTGGGATTTTCTTGCACACGCGACAGCAGAGAAAAGGCGGAGCAGTACTCAAGTTCACCCTGGGTGAGATATGCTGGAATTAAATATTCATTTGGTCTTGGGTTAAGGTGGTTTTCCTTCTCTCCTAGATGGTGGTGGATTTTGGCTCAGGGCCAGTCTCTCATGCCATATCGCACCCCTCGCCCTGTGTCCTCTAACGTACTCGTGTACCTCTTCTTATTTTCCTCTTTTCCCTTCCCCCCCCCCTTTTTTTTCTATATTTTTCTCCGTAAGTTTCCCCCTGGGGGATGAAAATCTTCCTTTTTTGTTGTGCTAACCCATGTCTACCCTTTTAGCGTGAATGCATTCTATATGTGAACTTGTCGCTTTCCTTCTCCATTTGGAGCACCAACAAGTTTACCTGTTGAAACTTTATTCATTTTATTTTTCTCAGAGATTTAAATTTTTAATAGGACTTGGGGGAGGACAATTGCACTGCTGGAAAACCCTGAAAATTTTTTATTACACTGGGTTCCAGTTTTTGTCCAATATTTCGGAATTGAAGGGACAACATTTTTTGTAAGAAAAAATGAGACTGGAATTTTTAGAAATCGGGTAAAAATCGGAATGAAAAAAAAAATGCACTTATCCTAGTTTACCACTTGTCGACAGAATTGTAAAGAGAAGATTAGAATGTTCAAGTCAATGGACTTTCCTCGAATGATGGAACACTCGACGGAATCATGAAATTTTCATAGTGCACGTTCAATCGCAATTTATTCGCGTATTTGACTTTCAAACTCAGCGCAGAAACGTCGCATTTACCCCTCGACGATACACGTACGATAATCCGTAGCCCCTATATTTACTCAAACCGAGGACTCGGGAATAAGAGAAGAGATACAACTCCACCCACTTCCTTTAAAGTTTCCCCAAACATTCGGATTTTCTCAATTTCAGCGAGAGAACAAAGCCGAGACTACTCGAAAAATTTGAGCATTCTCATCTCTGTGAAACTCAAATGAAACCCGTCGTCTCGACTATCTCTACTCCAGCCCTGGATTTCATGCACGCATCACGTCCTGTGACACTTAATTAGAAAAAAAATCTCATTACCAGATGATAATTTTTGTTCTGTCTCCGGTTAATTCTCGATGCGTGATAGGTGATGGAATTTACTGGCAAAAATCGATATTTCATGAGTGTATTCATATTATTCCGCACATATGTATAGATTTCCATACAGAAAAATCGTGGATTGCCTCAGGCATCCGATGCCGTTGGAACTTGGCAGGTATTAGATATTATCCATTATATATTAAAAATTACATTCATTTCTAGAGACCTGCGAAAAAAATTCAATCCATCCACCCACCTCGATAAAAAAAAATTGTAATCGGAATATTTTTTCCAAATTTTCCAAAATTTCTGGAAAACTTTTCAGAATTTTTTTTTGAAACAAAAAAAATCGGGAAGCCAAACAATTTTATTTTTGGGAAATGATTTGAGAAATTTTTCAAACATTTTTTTCGGAAATTTTTTTAATCATTTTCTAGAAAGTTTTACGAATATAATTTTTTTCTTTTAATTATACTGTTTTTAATAGTCTCAAAAAATACGCCATCGAAATTATAAAAAAATTTCCTATTCAAATAATTGAAAAATTTTTCAAAACCTTTCCCAAAAATAAAATTCTTTTGTTTTCCAAATTTTTGTTCCTAAAAAAAAATTTCTGAAAAGTTCCCCAAAAATTTATTGAAAATTCGGAAAAAATATTTCGATTACAATTTTTTTACCCGACCCCTACATAAATATCCACCTAAATATTCGCATTTTTTTTTATATCAAAAGACAAAACCCCTAATTGTAATATACACGAGTCCCAAGAAGAAAGTAAAAAAACACAGGGAACAACCAATTTTTTGTTCTGGTCTATCTGCTTTATATGATTTCACTCCCCCTGATGAAGTCATTGAGAAGGTCTCGCTGGTTTTAAAAGGGGACGAGGATGAGGTACAAGCCCACCGTTAAAAGGAAAGGTTCACTCCCGTCAACTTCACTTCTCTTCTATCGGGGAATCTACGTATTATAATACTGTAGATGTTTTCCACCCCTACACGCACAACCCCCCAACATGATAGAGAAGACTGAGGACCATGAGGGGGGGGGGGGGGGGGGGCAAGGGGGTGGTTTGTGCAACGTGCATGGAAGCGTAATGGGCGCATAGTGGTTGGCTGACTGGTGCATTATTAAGTAGTTGAGTACACGTTAGCGCCACGAAGTGCTGTCGGGTTCTATCAGACTATGGCTACGACTATGGCCATGGCCATGGCTATCGTTATGGCTATGACTGGGGGCACAGTGTGCGTAAGGGGGGCTAAGCAGGGGTACGTAAGAGGGGACACTATTTTTTGGCAAAACCGCGCATTTATGAGCGAATGAGCAATTAATTCAATGAGGCTTGACATGTATAGGAGGTAGACAATAGTTCAGGGAATATTCTCTTTGTTCGTGTATTCGTGTGAGTGTGAGTGGGAGTATAAGAACTGAAATATTTCGGTTTTTATTTGTGTTCGTTCCCGGGGGAATAAAATTGTAATCGGAATATTTTTTTCAAATTAAAAAAAAATTTCTCGAAAATTTTTCGGAATTTTTTTTTTGAAACAAAAAAAATTTAGGGAAACAGAACAATTGTATTTTTGGGAAATGTTGTGGAAAATTTTTCAAAAATATTTCCATTACATTTTTTTTTACTCGGGTTGAAAAAATCAATTCGGAATTAATTCGTAATTCAGAAGTCACGATAATCTTAATGAAATTTTAATACTCTCTATCTAATAGTAATTAATTATCATTAGAACTCGCATTTTTCCAAATTGAATTCAACCGCGAGAAATATGAGACGGGAGTTGTGCGGAAAGTTTTTCCAAACGTTATTTAGGTTGGGTCTTGTGGGAAATTACCACGGATGAGATGCAGCATTACCACCTAACATTCTCTTATATATTCTCACAAACTTTTAGGGCCCTCAATGTATTCGTAAGAAAAGATTTTAATCCTCGGGATTATCGCGAGGATAAAAAAAAAAGCTTAAAAAAATAGAGAAGCTGGAGAGATCCGGTTTGTTACCGACGTTTTTCAGAGGTACTGGGATAATTAAAGGTGCGCTCTGAAGAGAATCTCGTTTACCTTTATATATATTTTTTTTTCTTTCCAAGGAAAATTAAAAGGAAAAAGGGGGGAAAATTCTGTGCGCCGCGCTGTCGAGGGAAACGGTGTTAGAAGTTTATGTATGATTCTGTTACGAAAGGAAATAATTTTTAATGAGCTTGATTCAGGGGCATTAATTGGAGATTCTGAGTGAAGCTTTTTTTTTCGTTTTAACGAATTTTACTGTTTGCTGGCCTAGAGTAATCTGATTATGTCCAACGAATTATTATTTGTTATTACAAGAGTATTTCATGGAACTCGGAAGGATTTTTTATCATTCGAAAATCTACAGAATTTATATAAACAATTTACGATGTTATATTTTGCTCAAACGAAAATTGCGAAAGCCCATTTTCCGTGGGTTTTCACCAATGGATTAAATTACGTGGCAAATCGGAGGGTACACCGCGATTCAGTTTGCTGAAAAATTAATTTACCTACTGGCAGAATGAGAACGAAAATGAAAATTATTATTCTTTAATAAACTTTTGGCAAGTGAATTTTTAATTTTCCCGTAATCTTCGTAATCTTCCTGACTGATTGCTGATCATCCGGATAAATTCACCGTCACCCCCGTAATTTCTCAATCCATCGAAGAAAAAAAAATCCACGTCATGGTGACTTTTCCAGCTGAAATCTCGCACCCACTTCTCCCTCGGGGGTAGCCGAAAAATGTCAAAGAAAAAAATTCTTTCATTTCGACTTCTCTCGACTCTTTGATCTACGAGTGAGTGTCTGATACCATCTCTTTTTCTATCTCGATTACAAGATTAGTTTTCCTCGCGTCTCTGAGAGTTCCCTCAAGCCACTCCTTGGAATTCTCCAACGAGGAGCTGAGAGGGGGAGGGAGACTTGTCCCCGGGCTCTGATCCAATCGCATCCCCGATTCGTTTTCCCCGGGCATTTCGAGGCCATCGCCGTTATCGGTAAATCCCCCCCCCCTCCCCCCTCCTAACCCACCACTTCTCCTAATTAATTCAAGAACCACCGTGAGGCCGTTGAGGTTTGCCAGTTGTTTTTCCTTTTTTTAAACGTTTTTTTGCACCCATTTGTTTCTCTGTAATTCAACCGTCAGAAATAATTAATTGAACAAATTAATCGGCGAAAATGGAAAATTATTCGCAGATTCATATGAGCATTTGAATGGAGATAAAGTGCGCTTTTTGTCGCGCACTGTCTAGCAGAATTTTTGATGCTAATGAAATTTTCATCATGCCGTCCCTTTGGAAATTTTTATCGAATTTAATGAGAAAATGTCCGAGGTCAAATAACAGCTCTGACAGTGGAAATTAAACGCTAATCAAATCAATCTCAATATGAAGAGGGTGAAAAAAATGAAATAAATTCGTGAATTTCACACTCTCCTCCGATCTCTATTGACAATCGGAATCCCACACATGCGGGCGGAGAAATTAAAAGTGGATAATTATAATTGACTTCACTGAATTCAATTGTCGATAATGAAAAAGCTCAAACGTGGAAATTGGACGATTTGGTTTGAATAATGGAATAAATTAAATGCGAATGAAAGGAGGGGATTTTCCTCCGAGGGCGCTGCACTAGCCCCCCCCCCCTCCCTTTTCAGTCGGAAATCATTTCAATTTTTCACCAAATCAATTTTTTCCAGAGATAATTGAATTGAACCCCGAAATAAGTTTTAATGATGAAACGTGTCAATCCCATAAATCCCTCATTCGAATAATTATTTTTTAAGCATTGCGTTAATCACGAAATTAATTCTGTCATCCTGATATTCACCCCCCCACCCTTGCGAATGAATAACTGAAATAATTTTACCTCACTGAAAGCTCATTGAAAATCACAATATTCCATCCACAAAACCGCTCCCTCAATACCAAAAAAAAAAAAAGTTTAACATCTATTTTACTCCCACGTCAAACTCATCCCTTATCGACTCTCCCTTGAAAATAAAATTATATTCATTGCAGAATGCATAATGCGTGTATACGCCAGCGGCCACATTTGCGCTAACTGGGTTGAAAAAAAAAAAAAAACAAGTAAAAATAAAATAACTGGAGGAATGAATCGTGCTGAAAGTGAACACATAGGGACATTTGAAGCGGACGTTTGAGGGAGGACGAGATGAAAAAGTGAGGGAGGATAACGTTGAAGAAAGAAATGAGAGTACACGCTTGATCGAAACGACGGTGCAATTTCGATACTGCCCCCCTCCCTCCCTTTCCACCCCTTTTAACCCCCTTCGAATTACGAAAGGGATCTTTATTTACGATCGGATCTTATCTGTACCGTCGATAAAACAAAGAGAAAAGGAAAAAGGGAGAAGGCCACTTGGATACTTTTCTTCTACTTTCCGATGTATTCCATCGGTCTCTATTCCCAGGAATTTCTCATTATGTATACGGAGGGGCTGTTATTTCCACCCCATCTCAAATGTTTACTTTCTTTATCCTTTTCTTTGTGTCTGGACATCGCTGATTTCGCGCAAACGATTCATTGTTTTTTTCATTGTTTTTTTTTTTTTTTTTTCAAGAGGGAATTTGTTGTAGATGCTGGGTAGTATTACATGCAAAAAAAATATGTACGTGAAGAAAAGAGGTTTTCTAGTTGATTCTAGTCTATTCGAAGGGTGTAGGTATTGCGGGAGGATTGTTTACGCGAATTATTGGGGATTTATGGGGCATGATGGATCGATAAAATCATTGGCGGATGAGGAATTTCTTTAGCTTTGTCACAAGATGTGGAACATTGATTTTCTTGGATAACAATTCTAAGGAGTGGCACGGGTAAAAAAAAAATTGTAATCGGAATAGTTTTTTTTAAATTTTCAATACATTTTTCGAAAACTTTCCGGAAATTTTTTTTTTTTAAACCAAAAAAATCGGGAAGCAGAACATTTTTATTTTTGGAAAATGTTTTGAAAAATTTTCTTTATCATAATCTACACATTTTTACGCATATAATTTTTTCTTTTAATTATACTGTTGTTTTTTTACTTTTTTGATTTTTCAATGTTCTCAAAAAATACGCCATCTCAATTATAAAAAAATTTTCCTATTCAAATTTTTGAAAAATTTTTCAAAATATTTCCCAAAAATAAAATTGTTTTGTTGTCCAATTTTTTTTCATGAAAAAAAATTTCTGAAAAGTTTTCCCGAAATTTTTTGAAAATTTGGAAAAAATATTCTGATTACAATTGTTTTTTTTTTTACAGGGGGTACAATGGGTTCGGTCCGTTCGAGTAGGAGCTGGAGATGATGAAATTTTTGCAATTAAATTTTTTGTTCGGGAAATTCAGGAATGAAAGGACATGACGCATCTCAAATATCACGTCATTTGATCAGGGAAAGGGGTTGGGCTGCCATAAACTCATGACGTTTCAATTTAATTTAATTTAAGAGAGTGTGACGATATCTTTATTTTATTTATCAAATCGATGTCACACGGTCTCTGAGGAAATCGAAGCGAGATGGGAGAGAAAATAGGTCTATTCGCTTTTTATCCATTGGGAATAACTGTGTGATAGCGAGTAAAGTCTGCGATATCATAAAAACTGGGGATGGACGGCAAATGCTCAGGGGCTTGGCAAAATTGCAGAGTTCATTTATTCGGGGGATGGAAAATCTCAAGAATTTAACCATTTATCATGACATCGGATAATCATGAAATTAACGTGATTATTATCCAGACGGAAATATTCAGTTAAAATTACGGTATTAACAATTCACGTAACAAGGAAAATAAATCTGGAATGTTGAATAATTACTCAATTCGGTTCATCACCGAATGACGTACGAAATTATTACATCATTTTATCCCAACGAAAAAGGAAAATTAATTGTTGATAACCCGGTAATTATCGCGGGTAAAAAAAATTGTAATCGGAATATTTTTTTCAAATTTTTAAAACATTGACAGTTTCTCGGAAAATTTTTCTTTTGAAACAAAAAAAAATCGGGGAACAAAACTATTTTAGTTTTGGGAAATGTTTTGAAAAATTTTTCACAAATTTGTTTTGAAAATTTTTTTCACCATTTTCTAGAAATTTTTGCGCATGTAATTTTTTTTAAAATTATACTGTTATTTTCTTCCTTTTTTGATTTTTCAATATTCTCAAAAAATACGCAATCTAAATTATTTAAAAAAAAATCCTATTCAAATTTTTGAAAATTTTTTAAAAATTTGGAAAAAATATTCCGACTACAATTATTTTTTTACCCGGGCAATACAAAAGAATTTTTTTAAATCGTCATGCTGAATTTTTGAATTCTCGCCAGTCTTATTCTATCCCCTTCAATGTCTACTTCTTTCACTTTGGGGAAAAAAAAAGGACGAAGAGAATCCCATTACCGAAAATCATTGACACAATGATATATTTTCAATTGTGGAAGTTGAAAAAAATCACCTGAGAGAGTCATTTATTCTGTACGAAAATCTACCACCCCTTCCCAAGATCCTTCAAACGAAAGAGAAATGGATATAGAGAAGGGAGGAGAGTTCTCGAGGAGCTTCTGTCTTGCCCAGGGGTCGTATCATTATCTATTTCTCCAGAGAAACTCCAAACCACCTCCTCTCCGCAGCCCCCATTTCCTTCCACCTTTATTTATAAAGAAGGGAAAAAGAAAGCCCCGAGGAGAGAATGGGCGGAAAATAAATAACGACGCTCACAAGTTTCACGAATTTTAATCATTTCCTTTCTGTTATGATAAATATTCGAGAAGATATCGATTTTTCTCGACAATCATTTTCATTATCTCAATAACTCTTCCACAACTTCAACCAAAATAGGTTGTGCTCAGCTTGAATAACAACAAATCCATTTCGTTACCCGGGTAAAAAAAATTGCAATGAAAATATTTTTTTTTAATTTTTAAAAAAATTTCTGGAAAACTTTTTAGAAATATTTTTTTTTTCAAACAAAAAAAATCGGGAAACAAAACAATTGTATTTTTGGGAAATGTTTTGAGAAATTTTTCAAAAAGTTGTTTCGGAACATTTTTAAAATAATTTTCTAGAAATTCTTGTGAATATAATTTTTTTTTGAATAATACTGTTCTTTTCTTACTTTTTCAATTTTTCAACAATCTCAAATAATACGCCATCTGAATTATAAAAAAATTTTCCTATTCCAATTTTTGGAAAAATTCTTCAAAACCTTTCCCAAAAATAAAATTGTTTGGTTCCCGATTTTTTTGTTTCACAAAAAAAATTTTCAGAAAAGTTTCCCCGTTTTTATTTGAAAATTTGTAAAAAATATTCCGATCAAATTTCTTTTTACCCGAGTAGGACATGTTTAATTATCCACGATTATGGAAAAAACATGAGATTTTCGGTAAAAGAAAAAAAAACAAGAAGAAAAAAGATGTCATTATTGCAGAAGGGAGACATTGGATGACCAAGCTAAACCCACTGGGAGTGTCGACGTAAGGCGATAACACGATGTAAAAGTCAAAGAGAAAAGGGGTGAGGTGGTAAGGGTGTGTGCACTCGATCAATTGGATAAAACGATAACGTCGCGGCATTATTATCACGATTTCACCGCACCTACACTCGCGTGTTAACCTCGGCCACCCTTGGGAGTAGTCAGAGCTCACGTGAGGATTTTCATTCCGGCACGTGATTAAATGATGATTAAGTGAAGTGAAATAATTAATATTATTGATATAGAGGGTTACAGGTGAGCCAAGGTAAATTTTTATGAATTTATGAGCAATTTTCTCTCTCTTCGTGAGGAAATACCACACGATATTTCCCTCGAAAAACAGATTATCGCATTTGTTGTTCATTCCATGATGAACCATAAATAATTTGTTTGTAAACGGATTTGATTTCGAATTTATTCAAGCGTGGAATGAAAAATAGAAAGTACTGCAAATAGGAAAAAAAATGTCGGGTTTGCGATATCTCATTGGAGTGATAAGAAAATCTGGAAACATTACCCTCTGAGATTGAGAAGTGAGTGAGGGGTTGTATATATATTGCCTTCCCTCCTTGAGTTTGGCTTCCGGAAAATAAGACGATAACGGAAGGACTTTAGCAACTAACCTCTCCTTTATTCTGGGCAAGTGGGAGTATCAGCATCAATCCGATTCCCCTGCACGATAAAACTTGGAGAACACTATTATTCATTATCAAACTACTGTGCTTTACATAACAATTCGGTGATTAAGAGGAGTCGGAGGGATGAGAGTGATTTTTCAATGCTTCCGGGTAAGTTGAGAGGAAGAAACTGGGGTAGATAATCACCGCGTTTAATAGCCACGAAAGTTTACACTATAAAAATCAATACAATGAGTCATTTGGTTTTGGAGTAATGAGAGCTTACCTTCATATTTAGTCTGCGAATCCTCTGGTGTTGTATCCTCTCGTTACTCTGTAATCAAAAAAATAATACGTATTAATTACCAGTTTTGACGAGAGTCATTGATTGGTATTGTCTACGATACTTGAGAAGTTATCAAAGTTGGACAAATATTCTAAAGGCAATTGGAAGTTTGGAGAAGCAATCTAAGCCTTTGCCACGCAAGAATTGTGTGGATGGAGGGGAAGGGAGTGAATTCGCCTCGTCAAGCGGCGGAATTCTTGGGGGCCAAGTTGGATTAATTAAAGTTTAACCTCCGAAGATTCCGGACTCCATGGGACCGATTTGCCCTCGGGCATAAGCAAATCAATACCTCAAAAAAGAAATATTCATTCAAGGAAATGGAGTTAGAAGTCTTTGTTGCTCGGCCTGTATTTTTCCATTCCCCCTATACAACTTGTCTTCAGAACTCTCACTATTTAAATAATTATGGATTTAGACATTTGGGAAAGAATAAGAGCGTGTAATAGTTCAGAGAAAATTCTATAAATATGAACATGTCATTTTTTTGGGGGGGGGTCGAGTGACAAACAACTTGGAGATGGAATTTTGATGTTTCTAACCCATCGCGTGATACTCGGGATAAATTCCTGGGGCAGGTGCTGGTTATGAATGTGCGTGTGGCAGAACTCCTCCTTATAATTATTTTTACTTTTTTTTTTTTGCCGAGGGGTGTACGGGACATTGGTCGTAATCACAATGCGCACGGAATCACGCAACGATTAATTCTTGCATTTTTTCCCTTTTTTTTTTTCAAAAACAAAAATTAATATAATAATTCAAAAAATGGAATAATTAATTTTTCGGGGTTTGAACAAGTATATGCTTGGGTAAAAATAAATTGTAATGAGAATAATTTTACCAAATTTTCAATAAATTATCGGAAAGTTTCCCGAAATTTTTTGAAAATTCGAAAAAATATTTCGATTACAGTTTTTTTTTTACCCGGGTGACCGAGAGGGATTTAGAAATTCATTAATGTGGGGTATAATTTCATGTAAATGATCCAATTAATATGACTGCCAAACCCAAGATTCCTCGAATTGCCTCTGACAAAGTGAGAGTGGGAAAAAAGTTTTGGATAAAAACTTTTCCATCAAGTTTATTGGGCAGTAACTTCTCTCCTTTTTCTCTGCTGTCCACAGTCGCACTCCCAGTTTTCCCACTCAACTCCTTTTGAACATGACAAGTTGAAATTAATCGAACTTCTCAAATCTCCACTCACTTTCTAGTAAATTCGTCAAAGCTCAATTTCTTACTCCCAATTCTGTTTTTTTCTCTCCGTTTTTCATTCTATAGCTGCATGTCGTCACTAGTTTCCACCATTTTACATAAATCATGGGGGAATGAGAGAGAGAGAGCCAACGACATTGCAAAGTTTTTCCGTGGAATAAAAGAGACCCGGGGGTTATTAATTATTTATCAAAGAATGGAATGGAGGGACAATTCGACGTGAAAGGAAACGGAAATTCTTAGTTTGTAAACAAAGATACAAAGGAAATCTTGTCGAGTGTGTTCTCTGGAATTTATGCAGCGAAATGAGGGCAATTGTGCGTTACGGAGGACGAAATTTTCCTGCATGTGCATCAATTGTTGAATTTATAAGAGATAGTGCAATTACCCGGGTAAAAAAAAATTGTAATCGAAATATTTTTTCCAAATTTTCAAAAAAATTCTGGAAAACTTTTCAGAAATTTTTTTTTTGAACCAAAAAAAATCGGGAAACAAAACAGTTGTATTTTTGGGAAATGTTTTGAAAAACTTTTCAAAAATTTGTTTCGGTAATTTTGTTTTATCATTTTCTTGAAATTTTTGCGAATATAATTTTTTTAAAGTATACTGTTGTTTTCTTATTTTTTTAATTTTTCAATATTCTTAAAAAATACACTATCTAAATTATATAAAAAAAATCCTATTTAAATTCTTGATAAATTTTTCAAAGCCATTCTGAAAAATAAAATTCTTTTGTTTTCCGATTTTTTTTGTATGAAACAAAAAAAAATCGGAAAACAAAAGAATTTTATTTTTCTGGAAAACTTTCCAGAAATTTTTTGAAAATTTAGAAAAAATATTTCGATTACAATTTTTTTTACCCGGGCCGCCCGGGGAAAGTTGCAGGATAAATCGAAAAGTGAATTTAACCCATTGCTGAGGAGCTACTTCTTGAAATGACGGTATTTTACCTCAATCAATGGCCCTCAACTCCCTCACTAAATCCCGAAGCATGGTACTGCAAACAATCAAACATTGCACCCCAATTATCTGCCAAACAATTGAATCATCATAGTCGCGCAAAATACCCACTAAAATCGTAAATTCCTTCCCCTCCCAATCCCCATCCACCCACCAGTACCATATTTTACCCCTAAAACAACCAAAACATTGTTTCAACCATTTGTCCCCACCCAGCAATCCCATTTCCATCAAATCCCTCTTCTATCCTTGCTGAATAAAAAATATAGCTCACAACAGGTAAAATAAAACCATTCGGACTATAAAACATGGAAATGCAGTTGGAGTGTCTGTGTCACTCTGTACCGTTGAAACTCGAAACTTTTTTTTTTTACCGTCACACCCACTTTTTTCCGAGGAAAATCGTACATGGAATTGGAAAATTGCATTTGATGGAGGGGCGAGAGGGGACAATTGGAAAAAAAATAGTTGGATACATACATGAATTGCAATACATGAGCTCCTAACACTTTTCCCTTCATCATCATCATGAGGGGGGGGGGCACAAAGGGCACGCGAATTCCTATATCAAGTGCAGAAACAGACTGTCAAAATATATCCATATACATGCCAGTTTTAGCAGGTGAATGGCGGAAGGGGTCGGTTGGTGGTGGAAGGGGTCGATTGGGAGAGGGAGGGGTCACGGGAAGGGGAAGAAGGGGTCGCGAGAGGTACACCACACATCCATGAAATACGTTATTATCACGAACTATGGGAAATCGATAGGTCTATGGGACTTGGATGGTCCAACCTGTCAGGGATATAGGTGGGATGGGAGGCTAGACTATTCGTCAATGTGGTTAACGATTTTGCCACATGGGGGGTATAGTACACTCTCGTGCCCCCCCGTTCCCTCCTGCCCCTATCCACAGTGAACTGACATATATCCGCACGGATTTGAACGTTTGTCTTGTTGCTCTTGATGAATCTCGAGGCTTCTGCTGTTCGACGGTAATTTTTCCGGCAATATTTGCGGGAGAATGATGTGGTAATTTTCAAAAAAGAATTCTGGCAATTCCCAGGTAAAAAGAGTTTTTTCCAAATTTTCAAAACATTTATCGAAAACTTTTCTTTTTTTATTTTTGGCAAATGTTTTGATAAATTTTTCAAAAATTTGTTTCGGAAATTTTTTTTACCTGGGTTAATAAAGAAAAATTGCAGTTTTTAACCCTCATTCACCCCAGCCTACCTGGGAGGTGTTTAACCCCCCGATGATTCGTTCTGGGTTATTTTTATGCCTCTCGTTTTAATCCGAGAAGGGAAATTTCTTCAGAAGATAGACAGTGATATGAGAATAACACGTTTGATGTAATGGTGGGATGTCTTACGGTTTATATCGCGGAGGGTGAATATGACAGCCAGCACTTGTGGTTGACGGTTATTATGTTCTTTTTCGAAGAGAGGAGAAAAAAAAAAGGGCGATGAACCCTCGGGGGTTCCCCGCAGATCAGGTGATGTGGCCTTTTCTATTATTTCCATGTAGGTGGAGTTTTTTCACCTTTCGAATATTCCATAGACTTTCCGCAATTGTGACTAGCTGATGAATGAATGTGAAAAGGAAAATGGGAAAATATCTTTAATTTTTTCCCGTGAATATTTCATGGCAAATCCAATCGAGTAATGGCATTTGAATATTGCAAAGAAACGAAAATCTTGTTAACTATAATTCCTCAATCTGTGAGACAACTTTTATTTCTTTTAAATAGCATTTTATTGCTATTCTTCTAAGCACGGTGATACTCCGTCTTCAGCAGAACGTTCATAAAGCTTGATATATACATCCATAAAAATAAAATCCTCCCCTCTTGACCTTTATTTTCAAAACCGACGAAATACCCGTTTCATTTCGTCTCGTATATATTTTCGTGTGGACAATTCTTTATATGTGTTGCCACCATACATGATACGTCGTTGCAGATATATCGTTTCGCGTATGAAGTTTCTGCACCCACCACCCACCCCTCTTAACCTCTGTTTGGTAGTCCGTTATATCCCCAGTGGCTAGCCTCTACTACAAGACGCGTTAATATCGCCAGGGGTATCGAGAGATACGTCGCAGGACACGCGTCGAAGGAATCCCGAGCACGTAATACCACTGGGGACAGTAGGGGGTGAGGGGTGTACATGTGAATGTGAATATTTCAACGGGGGTAGAGGGATATATGGAGTGCGTGAGAACTCGTGATTCAGTGAAGATGAACATTTTTTGTTTAATATTTTTTTTTTCCACCTAGAGCATGTCATGATGATGGGCATGGGGTCGATAATAACCCTCGGGGATAGCCAGGGAAATTTCAGCTGAAAAAGTCTCCGTGATGAACTTTCTAGTATCATTAGTGGTCGAGTTATCGATGGAAATTGTTTTGGTGGAATAAAAAAAATTTTTTTTTATTTCAAAATTTCAAATTTCAAAATCTTAGAGGAATCGGGAAAGATCGGAGGAACAGATATTTTTTTGATTCGATGAAATGATTCGGTAGAATTGATTTTTTTTTGGCGGAAAAATTTGAATCTTCTGTAATAGGCGAAAATATGGCGGGATATTGAAGCTTTCGTTTGGAATTTTGCAGGTTATCTACTCGTGCTATTTTAAATACCCGGCGGATAATTTTAGGTTATTAAAAAAAATTCCTTTGTTGTTTTATGCAATTACTCTAAAAGGACTATTGATGGAATTTTATGTGCGCTTGATCACGGAATGGATGGGGTGTTAACTATCCCTGTGTATTAATCCACCGATGATCAATGACGTGATGTCGGTTAGTCATTTGAAGAGATTAATAATTTTCACTTTACGCATCAATAAAGGGAATTACGAGGATAACAGTTATTCCCGGTGACTTTCGTGGATTAATGAACACTTGACAGGAACGATGAGTTAATTACTGATGAAAATAAATTCTCCCTTGGAAAACAATGAATAGTGAAAAAGATTATTGTAAATAGTTGATATAAACATTGAGTTTTTTACTCTTTGAATCTTTGTACGTCAATACCTATAGATGGATGATATTTGAAAAGCTGCATTTAGTAGGTTCAAAACGTTATTATATACCCGGGTAAAAACAAAATTGTAATCGGAATATTTTTTCCAAATTTTCAAACATCTCGGGGAAATTTTTCAGATTTTTTTTTATGAAACAAAAAAAAATCGGAAGACAAAACAATTTTATTGTTGGGAAAGGTTTTGAAAAATTTTTCAAAAATTTGAACAGGAAATTTTTTTTTTATAATTCAAATGGCGTATTTTTTGAGAATATTGAGAAATCAAAAAAGTAAGAAAACAACAGTATAATTAAAATAAAAAAATTATATGCCCCAAAATTTGTAGAAAATTATTTTGAAAAATTTCCGAAACAAATTTTGGAAAAATTTTTCAAAACTATCTAATCTATTTTGAAAAATTTTCGCAAAATTTTTCGAGAAATGTTCAAAAATTTGGAAAAAATATTGCCATTACATTTTTTTACCTGTGTAATTATATAATTAATTCGCCAATCTGATTACACATTATCCATCGATAATTCATCTATTGTTTCCCACAGATATCTGAAAAAATTCTTTAAACTCAGATCTATTGCGTCCAGTCGCGAAGTCATATCCCATAGGATCGCCCACCGGTTGGAATGAGAATAAAGGGGCCGAGGGAGGAGGGGGTCGACTTCCGTATCGATTCGACACCTCGTGGGGCCACAAGGGGTGGTAAACCCCGTTATCCATGTCGCGGTTACCTCCCACGGGACAAGTTCCCCCTTTTTTCTCTCCTCAATGCAAAAGAGGGAATGAAAGAAATAGACTCCAGAGGAGATCGAAATACATGCACATTTTGATTTTTACGTTTATTATTATTGAAGGGATAAAATGATGGTGGAATCACTAAGCGGAAATTATTTCGGATTGGAGAATTTTTCACGCACCGGTAGGAGCCATTTTTTCAAAACGTCTTTTTATCTTCTTTTTTCAATAATTTTTGTGGGGTGTGTATATTGAATGTATTGGTAAAGAGGAAGATATTGGGATTGTCGGAGGGAATCTATTTTGAGTTTGGCCAGAGGGTAGTGGACCTATGGCCGCATTTAACCGGACACCAAATTAATCCGGTATGACTAATCGACGGAAACATGGAACAAAGCTCGTTCACGCTCTGTACGGCTTATCGCTTTAACTATGTTAACTGTTTCATGCGGTATTGAAGCATCTGGCCTAGCACTAATGAAGTCATTTTGGTATCATAGATTTTTGTTTTTTATGGGGGTCATTTGTTGGGGTTATTAGAGCGAGAGAACTGCCTCCGGGTGGAGGCACGAAAATATTCAAGGAAAAGATGGTTAAATGCTATCGTCTCGTAACGCAAATGGATATTTCAATTTATCTAATCCATTTTCATTAATTACATTTCGATATCTCGGCGTTTAACGGGGGAAAATCCTTGGTCATGTGTTTTTCCGCTATTTTTTCAAAATGTTAGTCATTTTTCATATGTGATTTTTCCACTAAAAATTTCTCTGCTGGCCGACAGGACCATTAACAATCCTCTATCCAATCAAATCCTTTTTGCGTAATTGAATAAGAGAACAAAGGAATGTTTCACCGATTGGAATCAATTTTTTCCCATTTGAATTGCGTCAATGAAATATTTTGAAATATCGGGGATTACCGCACACAGCAAAAATCAGGAGTCGAATTGAATGAAAAAAAATTTTTTGCCGCTCGCAAATTTTCATTCGGCAATTTATTGACCACGGATGAACATAAAAAAATATATCTCTATGAACCAATGGAGTAATTTTCCATGTTCGATTTTTCTGTGTCGATCTGCAATGGAAAAATCTGTTTCAAACGCGTGAATCACGGCATTCCAATGTTTTCAGGAAACCACAGTGTAATTTAAGAATTTCATTCGTTCCATACAAAATCATCAATGTCCAATTTTTCCTGTTGTTTCCTGGTTTTTTTTTTGTTTCTAGAAACGTTTACTCGTCCTCGAAACTCTGCGTCAATCAATTATGCGAACGAGCGTTCGTTAGTTTTCCCAAATTCAATTGCAGAACCGGAAAAAAAGGATGAACAAATAATGGAGGAATAGGAATTGACGATTAGCGGGAATGAAAGTTATCTCAGTGGAGAATTCGAAGAATTTCCGTTAAAAAGTTCGACATAATGGATTTTAATCAATTAATTCTGGAGATATCGGATATCGAGCGGAATTTCCCTGAGCGCCAGTTTCCGCCATTTTTTTCTTTCAACCTCGTGGAAATGCATTGACGAAATTCTTTAATATTGATACTCATTAATCGAGTGTATTCAAGCCCGGATAAAAAAAAAATGGAATCAAAATATTTTTTCCGAATTTTCAAAAAATTTCGGGAAAACTTTTCAGAAAATTTTGAGAAAATTTGAAAAAAAAAAATTGGGAAACCTTACCAGGATTTTTTTTTTTTATTTCGGTTGGGTTTTTTTTTGGGATTTTTGAAAATTCAAAAAGTTAGGAAACCACCGTTTTATTTAAAAAAAAATTTAATTCCAAAAATTGAAAAAAAAATTGAAAAATTTTTCAAAACATTTTCCAAAAATAAAATTCTTTTGTTTCCCGATTTTTTTTTTGTTTCAAAAGAAAAATTCCCGAAAAGTTTTCCAGAAATGTATTGAAAATTTGTAAAAAATATTCCGATTACAATTTTTTTTTTCACCCGGGGGATGATAATCAATAAAATGTAATGATAACCATCTTACTGAACAATATGATTACCGCATGGAGCTGGTGCGCCTAGAGAAATAGTATTTTAATGAGGATGCACACTTCTATTAAGTAAATGAATCCTTAGGAAAAAGCGTACAGGGGCCTTAATGTCTGAGGATGACTTTTTTTTTCAGTATAGAAAATGGAGGGAGTTTAGTTTCCAAGCACACACTCTTCCCCTATCCACTCTCGCTCGACTTCTTTCACTGCATTCGGTACCAGCCAACTGGGAAATCAATAATTTCGTTTCTCAGAAAGGTGGTAGAAGAAGAACCGCATCCGCATGGGGTTTAGAACGTGCATGCACCCCAATAACTTGCTCTTGAGTCGAAAAATAGTCTGTAAAGGGGATACCAGGGTGTTTTGTATTCAAGCTGAGGGTGATTGGATTCTTTCAACCCTCACACACATTTTTTTTACCAAAAATTCCTTTGGGATTACGAAAATCTAATTGATGCTGAAAGTCATTGAAATTACATTTTTTTTTCTACACATGCCAGTGGGAGCTGAATTTAATAACGATAACCATCATTGAGGATTGAATTTATCTTCCACCATTTTAGCTCGCTCAAGTATTTTCTCCATAAAACGCTATTTCTAGCCTCAAAATTCGCAGTAAAAAGACGGAGAATATCCAGGAAAAATAGGTAAAAGACAGGTGATAAAGCTTGCTGGCAGTGTGATCATAAACCTGTAGGTTAGAGAAAAGAGAAACATCTCGTATGGAGTGAGGACTGGAATGAGAGATGCAGCTTAGGGTTTGAACTTGGTTAAAACGTCGATAAAATTGACGGTCGTAAAGCTCTCGTTCTTCCAACTCTCGCTCAGCACGTATTTTCCTTGTACTAGTTTTTTTTTTTTTTTTCCGGAGTATATCTGTCTGGGATGGCACAGTATCCACTAAAAATGGCGGATACCAAAGAACAGAAACAGAATATGGGAGTGAGGGCGTGAGAAGTAGAGGAGCAAAGGAAAAACAGTTTTACTCAGGACGGAAAGTTTCATTACCGGGAAATGAGCGGAGATAAAGTTGAGTTTTGGCTCGTGAAACGAAAATGGGAGGGAGGGTGGAGAAAAAATGGCGTTGAGAGGGGAGGGAGGGAGGAATTGAATTGATGCTTTGTATTAGGAAAGTTTGCGATACTTTAAAGCGAATGTTACGTTTAAGGGGGATCGAGTGATTTTTTTTAGCTCCGGCAAAATGCGAGAAAATTCGTAGCGACGCGAAAAATTCCAAGTGCAAATCGCAACTTCGCGACTGATTTTCATTATTAGGGAGATATCGGTTGTATCAATTCCACCGATTTCCACGCTCCAATTTTCATACATATTCACCTGATAAACCCGAACAAAAAAAAAAACAATTTCAACACTCAACATGAAACAAAAAAAGTGGGTAAATTGGATCGTTACAACCACCCCCGGCCCACCCGACATTTTTTCCCTCATTTTCTTTTCATAAATGACAAAAAAAAGTAGTAGACATTGGAATGAAAGTCTGTACCGCCGAGGTGAAGTATGAGACACAAACCGGAAGTAGCAGAATCCCCTGTACCCCTCATCCCTGAAGCAGTAGTGACATTTTGCTCGGAGAAAGACTCGTTGGGTTTTTAGTTTCTTGTCTCGGCATCCGTGCACGACTCGGGATGAGGAAGCGAAGAAAACAGTAAAGATAGACAAGGGGTAGAGGTGGGGGGAGGGGAGTGAATCCGGACACGAACCGAGTGGATACAATGGAAAGAGGCGAAGACTGGACGCTCCAGAGGAGAAGGACAATTGTTGTATACCCACCGAATACTCTCCTCAACATACGTATATAAATTCTCTTGTGCATCCCCCTCTTGGGGGCGGTTGTTTCTCTTTTTTTTTTTGTTGAGGGATTCAACAATAATAATAATAATGATAACGAGGAGATAGCAAGAAGTTGCTGAGAGACTCGTGGGAGCGTATCAAGGAGAAATGGCGCGGAAGGAACGCACTTTTTTCGTTTTGTATTTTATTTCGGTTTTCGTGGGTTTCGATTAGACCGGAGAATTTTTTTTTCCGATGCTCCACCAACGAAGCACATCAATTAACCGACCATTGTGGAATTTTTTTCAGAGGTGAAAAGTAATTTTTCTTCAGTACTTGAAGATGGAGATTTTTCCGCAGTGAAAATTTTAGGAAAACACGGATGGAGGAATTTTTGAGGGTGAGTGAATTAATTGTGGATCTTTCGGCGGTTTAGTGTTTTTTGAGGTGATTTTTGAGCGGCAGCCATTATGCTGTTCTTTACATATTATATATATTGGATATATTCAGTCCACCACTTTCCCAGGTAAAAAAAAAATTGTAAACGCCATATTTTTTCCAAATTTTGAAAAAATTTCTGAAAAATTTTTCAAAAATTTGAATAGGAAATTGTTTTTTATAATTTCCATGGTGTATTTGTCGAGAATATTGAAGAATAAAAAAGTAAGAAAACAACAGTATAATTAAAAGAAAAAATGATATTCGTAAAAATTTCTAGAAAATTATAAAAAAAAATTCTGAAAAGTTTTCCAGAAATTTTTTGAAAATTTGGAAAAAATATTCCGATTTTTTTTTACTCGGGTTCTCAGTGTTGTTATTTTTTAATGAATATTGAGTTTGTTGTCCCGTGTGTTGTATAATGAGCGAAAATTCTGAACAAATGATTATTCTCCTGGCATTTGCAGTTGATTAACCAATTGAACCTCGGTTAGTGATTCCGATCGACTATCGCGAGTCAAAAGCCGTTGAGAAAGTCGAAGGGAGACAGCGATTGTTGGAGTATCCTGGTGTACCGCAGGCTAATTAGCTCCTCGGTTTTACCCATACGTGATCGTGTGCGCAGGTTTAAAATCATCCGTGTGTAACCGATCGAGGTAACACACCGAATCCTGAGCCACCGCTACGCTCGGATTATTCTCAATAAGTCCGTAATTCAGTGACGCCACCGTCTAGAGGTCGCCACACGTGCGGTATTCTGGGATTTCTGTTGTCATGGAATTTGTGCGGTAGTTACTGGTGGTGTAACCGATATTTGAATCTCACTTGCCATAAAGTCGACATCTTCGTTGATTCAACTTTACCATTTAAAAAATCGATTGTTTATTTAAAACAGATTTTTTAGGTTATGAAATTAATTAGTCAGCATTTGTATGTAAAACCACTGATGGAAGTATCGTTGCACCAGAAAAAGCGATCGTTGGATTTTCCTCGAGGCTCCCGTGGGAAAATCTCGTGCCGATCGTTTTGGTATTCTCGGGAACGACTCGTTGGGTTCTAATGACTTAATTAAAGATGCCGTTGGTATCGCAACCCAACTTCCCACGTTTCGGCAGTTTTTAAAGACGACCCTTTTACCGGTTGTTACCCACTTCTCGACTATTTTTTATAGTACATTGTTTCAGAAAAACTGGGGCAAAGATCAAACGTCACGAATAATAGTTCGTACTTTTTGCTCCTGGAGGTGGAAATATTTAGGTGAAATGTTTAGAGTGATGTTTCGTGAAAAGAGCACCGCGGATTCATCTTCTACAATGTAGAATCTCCATCTTCGCAAAGGGTTTCAAAATGGAATGAAAAAAGGTCTATCCTTTTCGAGGAACCCTTCATCAACACCAAGAAATTCCAATCCTAATTCCAAAACTCCTCATTAATTTCCCCCGGATTAACCCCGAAATTCATAATCTCATGATAATCTAACTGCCGCCATTTTGGAGTACACCCTAAAATGGCGGGGACTTCTGATTCTCGGAAAAAAGTCTTTTCATTCTCGACGTGACTTTTTTAGAGCAAAAAAATAATGTACAGAGAATATGTTGGTGTGAGGGGGTCTTTTGTGGTCATATGTAGCGGACTTAACGCCTGGCTACACGTATAGCGACTTGAAAAGTTAAAAATGGGTCACCACTGGCTTATGCTCATAACATCGGTTAAGTAAACATCGGAAGAGTGACTTTTTGGTTAGGGACGGCGCATCGATTTTATCACGTTTGACGACTCAACCGAGGTACATGTAAATATTGCCATTTGTTTGTTGTTTATTCAAGTACTTAGTGAGGGATTTACAAAAAAAAAGAGGAGGGGTTCTCAACTCGATAATTGATGTGCATGATGCTTGTTTAGGGAACTCTGGACTTTCATTACAACGTTCACACCTGTTGATCATCTGTCCGGTTAACACTTTTTTTTTTCATTGCCCCGTGGCTGACGTAATAGGGCTTTATTTCACTGTAAAAGGGTTTGTTGGTAGTTCATTGAGCATGACTGGGACTCAGTGATTATTACGGGAAGCTACAGGACGTCAAGGGTTGATGGAAAGCTCAATCGAGTGATTTTTATAGGCCGATTTTTATTGAGTCACAACCTCTAAAGCGCTCATCGCTCTAGTCTCAGGGAATCTTTATCTGAATTTTGCCATTTTGATGCCGTTGGGGTGCCCGTGAAATTTCCGGTTCGATACTCGCATTCTTAATGGTTTTCTGATGCTCATTCGGCAACGATTTATCGCACAAGTTCAATGATTTTATTCGAAATTTCAATGATACCGATGCAAAATCAATTAAGAATCTCAATTTCCCGTAGAAATTTGAATGGAAAATAGGGAAATTTTCATAATCCATCTCGAGATATCGTTTGAATGGAAAAAACAAAGTACAGGCATAAAAAATTGCGGTACTAATTTTTTCTGGAATTCCACTGACCGTAAAAAATCACGAGAAAAATAATCAAAACAAATTTAATTTCTTTCCATTCTTAATAACGCGCACTTAACTCGGAAATGTAGGACAAACTCGTTCATTTATTTTTTATGGTGTCGGAGAGTGACGTAATTTTGTGTGTTTTGTACAGTGAAAAAGTGCGGAGAGAGGCAAAAAAAGGGGTGAAAAAAAATGGGCGTTGGAGAAAGAATGGGCGGGAAAAAATGGAAGAGAAAAATCGTAACTGATGCTTAACGAGCTCCAAATGACCCCGCTCGTAAAATACTCTTTTGTTCGAGTGTGTTGGACCCACGGAGAGGGCTAACGACCTATTTAAACTCTGAGGTATGATTTTTTTTGTTTATTCTTATGTCGAGGGTCTCACCGAGGACTCGAAGTATCAATCTCAAAAAAAATCAACTCTTCCATTGATTCCCCGACAAACTACTAGAACAAAATGAGCCAATAACCAGTGGATTTAACACCAAGAGTAAATTATCTCAACAATTCGCGGAATAATTTTTTTCTTTTCACCCCAATTGTTGCGCTTGTATCCAAGTTATTCCACAACTTGTCGTTTTTGTTTCTCCAAGAATTCCAACAATCGTTCCAGCTCGCGAATTTGAATTTAATTGAATTTTATTTAATTTTTTACAGTCTGGTAGGTCGAACAAGAAAGGACTGGGGTCAAAATTGATATTACCCCTGGATAGAGTGAGTTTTCCCTCGCACGCGCACAAGTTCAGGTGACAGATGGCCGACAAAGTAGGAATTTTAGCCCATGGAATGTCAGCTGTTGCTACTAGGACCTCTTGTGTGTAACACCCAGCTGCTCTCAACATCCACTCACTCCACTATATGGTTTTTCATTAATTTTTTAAACCCTATGTGCGGTATTTCTCTTCGGGAATGGACGATGATGCACGAAATTTTAATGATTCCGGAAATTCGCGAGACAAGATATCGCTGACTCAGAAAAAAAAATTCACTTCTATGAAGAATTCATAAAAAGTTATTTGAATTTTTCAACGAATTCTTTACAATGCCTTCACACTCGTTTCCTCAATCCCCCGATTGTTCAGTTAATTATTAATCAATATGAGACTTACCGGTGTTGTTCTGGCAGTGCTGGACGTGTTTCTGAGGGTATCCTCCCCAAATCTGTCGCCATGCTCTTCTCTCTAGAACAGAAAACAAGAAAAAAAACAATTAAACCATCATTACATCATTTCTTTCTTTCTTTTTTCAATTCACTACGCAATCTGTTAAAGTATAATCAAATGGAGAAAAAAAATCATATCATTTTTTTGAAAACCCTTGAAAATAAAATCACCTGTGAATTATTTATTTATTTATTTATGCTAGTAATGTTGAATTTATTAATTGAATCTATTTTTTCCCGTCGTGCCGTTTTTTCCGCGTTATATCTTAACTCAAGCGTGGCGCATTGAAAGCGCGCCTTTTTTTTTAAATCCATGGGGGAGATAAAAGAGATAATTAAAAGAATAAATAAATATATGAGGTGGAGTGTGTGGGTGAGAGACGTGGTAGGTCAACTTGTTTGTCATTACCCTCGGTCACATCACTCTGGGTGTTGAAAAGTCGTATGACCCCATCCGGTAACAGATGTTGCGTTAGTTATGTCCAATGAAAGTCTCGAACAACTAAACATCTCTTATCTACTGAAGAATAACCTCGAGAAGAAAAAGAAAAAAAGGGAGAACTGGATTAAGTGCCTTCTCTACTTCAGCACCGGTGCCGACGATTTATCGTCGAATTAACGAAAAAAAAATACAAAAAAATGGTCGGAACTCATTCGTTTGATAAGTCCTTTTTCCACGTGTTGTTTTTGGAATTATTCCATGCGAGTGTAAAATAGTTGTAGATAATTGTCCTCCTATTTTCAATTCATTCCCAACTCTTCCTTCCCGGGTGAAAAAAAAATTGTAATAGGAATATTTTTTTCCAGTTTCCAAAAAAATTCTGGAAAACTTTCCAGAAAATTTTTTTTTAAACAAAAAAATCGGGAAACAAAACAATCGTATTTTTGGGAAATGTTTTGAAAAATTTTTCAAAAATTTGTTTCGTAAAACTTTTTAAATAATTTCCTGGAAATTTTTCAAAACCTTTCCCAAAAATAAAATTGTTGTATTTTCCGATTTTTTTCTGTTTCATAAAATAAATTTCCTGAATAGTCTTCCAGAAATGTTTGAAAATTTGAAAAAAATATTGCGATTACTTTTTTTTTACCCGGGTTACTTGAAAGAGGTGAGAAGTGATCGATACCCGATGATTCGAGATTTCCTGATGGATATGAAAGAGAAATGATGTAAACACGAGTGAAACCCCTCGATATCAATTTTGAATCTCACCGTATAAATTACGAGATGGAATTTCCTGAAGAGGATGGGTACCTCCGGATATTCATTTCCACTTTTCCTACGAGTATTTGCGACCCTTACTGAATGAGTTTTAATCTGCATGAATTCGCTAGCAATGGTCGACAGAGAAAATTTACTTTCGCCAAATAAAAAAAAAACGAAGAACAATAAAATCCGCACGACCACACGATCACATACTTTCACTCTTATTCTGAAATTTTTAAAATAATTCCTACAAAACAATTTGCTGGCTGAATATTCCGGTAATTGCATTAAAAAATCGAGAAAACGAGTTGAACATAATTTGGGATTACGAAGGATTAGGAAGTTCTCCCCAGAAATTCCCACAATGACGATGAAAATTTCGACTCTGAGTTAGTTTCAT
This sequence comes from Fopius arisanus, assembly GCF_000806365.1. NCBI lineage: Eukaryota > Metazoa > Arthropoda > Insecta > Hymenoptera > Braconidae > Fopius > Fopius arisanus. Next base: position 621,266 of record NW_011887814.1, on the reverse strand, counting down.
CGTAAAATTTTTGAGCCTCAATTGTCCTTCACTTTATAGCCTCACCTTATTAGAGACGATTCGCATGAAGCCCACCACAAACTCTAGTAAAAAGTGTGAAAAAAATGCGGTGTAACTCGTAAAACACACAAAACCCTGAAACCCCATAGTCATCGCTTGGTTGAGTGAGTCAAAATGATCTTTTCAACATAATGTGCAAAAGCGGAAGTGGCCGTCTACGTTATGTTCTGGTGAATCCGCAATTAAGTTGGTGAAACAGGTAGAGGATGAGATGTGCACATCAACTCCATCTCCCTCTATTCCGCAAACGTTCCGGGAGTATGGCCCCTTTAATTCAAAGGAATTCCCCGACGCTGGGAATTTCGTCACGGCTCTACGAACCGTCAATTTATTTTCAACGTGCGAAAGCATCCGCCCCAAGGGTTGAAAATACCCATTCCTTACTTCTCCGTTTCCTCACCTTTTCACCCTCTTCCATCTAAAATGTACGAGCATAATCGTGTGAATATCCCTTAAACTCCGCAGAAATAGTTTTCACGTACAATTCAAACTAAAATCATACCATTTTAATTGTTTCCGCGAGAGATGAGAAGATAATTGGATTGGAGTTCCACTGAGATTTTAGTCTGAATTATTGGAACTTCATTAATTCGCGGGAGGTACACCCAGGTCAAAAAAAATTTTAATAGGAATATTTTTTCCAAATTTTCAAAACATTTTTCGAAAATTATTCGGGAAATTTTTCTTTTGAAACAAAAAGAAATTTTTCTAAAATTTGTATCGGAAATTTTTGGTTATAATTTTTTCCAAATTTTGGCGCATCTAATTTTTTATTTTAATTATACTGTTGTTTTCTTACTTTTTTTTATTTTTCAATATTCTCAAAAAATACGTCGTCTAAATTATAAGAAAATTTTCCTATTCAAATTTTTGAAAAATTCTGAAGAGTTTTCCCGAAATTTTTTGAAAATTTGGAAAAAATATTCCGATTACAATTTTTTTTTAACCGGGCATTTACTCATCAAACTATATTTCAAAATTAATCAAATATTTCGAGAGGGAATAATTGTGTGCCTTTGATTCTCTGAGGATGCGTCAAATTAAAAAAAATGTCCTCACTGTATCAGACTAACTGACATTGTCTAGGTGAAAAATATACTCAGCCGAAAAGTTTTTGAAATGCAATCTGAAACTTTGATTTTCCGTCTCTGGAATATAAAGGTGAATTTTATTCATCACCGCTGAGTGATAATTTAACACAAAGACGGACTTTACGTACTAACTAGCCCTCGGGGTTGACGCGTCAAATTTCATTAGCCTTTTTACACTCATTGGGGGGTGGGTTTTAATCAATCTCGAGTGAATTTGCATCGCGAATGAATGAGGTGAAAACAATCTAATTGTAGATGATTCAAAGGGGCTCATAAAAATCAACAAACTCGCTCCTTTCGGATCTAAACGAATTTTGAACTTGGAATGAGCTTTTTCCACACCTCTGCGGGGCATTTTATCTCACGGTTTTCAATTATGAAATGGAAAATTTTATACATTCATGGACTCGAAGTGCCCGCCATTTTCGATGTAAAGTAAAAAAACGTGGTAATCTTTACTCATGCAAAATTGAGTCCGAACCTTCAAATTTTACGAACGCTGTTTGTAAAACTGAATTTTTCCTTACGCGGATTACAAAACAGAATTTTAAATTCGTGAGATGAAATTTAACCGCCATCCATAAAGCAGAATTTTACGTCCGCAGCTCGGAAGATATGAAGCTTCGATAGAATTCTCAAAGCATAGAAATATCAAATTATAATGAGCCTATGGACGAAATGGAATGGACAGGCGTTTAATAAAACATCTAGGTTAAGCAGTCAGAAATGAATTTTACAATCTAGGCAGCAAAGTCCGAATTTCAAGCTTGACCGGAGAATTCCGTGAGAAAATTATGAAAACAAATATATCACCTCAAGCTGTTCATTTCTGCAAGGTAAAAGAATGAATAGTGGATTTATGTTAATGAACATGTTTAAAAGCATTGAAATAACTCGAGTTTGAATGCAGAACGCGAGGTAGTCATTTCCGGGACTATCAATTGGGGTCATTCTCGTATCTATCTTCTCAGAAAACTCATAAAATTGTAATTAACAAAAAGCAATTTCTCGTTACGAAGATTTTCTTCTTTTTTTTTAACACTCATGTAAAAGACTTGAAACAATGTGGCAACAGTGGAAACGCCACTCGGACGGTTGGGTCAACACACTCTCAATGTGGAACAGGGGCAATTAGTTGAAAACGAGAAAGATGCGGGTGAGGTCGAAAATAAAGAAACTATTTTTATACAAAAAATACAACCAAGATTTTTTTTTACAACGCCTCAACATAATTAACCTATAGACGGAAACGAAAGGTCAAAATTTCGAGTGAAAAATGAGTCTAATGTAGAGTCACGGGGATTTCAATTTCCAAGCGTTGGTCATGCACCTCATTATCTCAATTATCTGTAAAAATAATTAATGATTGATTTTTTTTCTCGTTGAAAAGATTTCGTTTTATTTTTAGGGAAGAATCGGACAGAATGACGTACCATTTTGTTCTACTCTCTTCTAGTGAAGAATGGAGTATCAAATTAAATTTTTTACCGCCAATTTTTTGGGTGTAGTGTACCGCTGCTAGGAAGAGCGCGAAATTCAAAAGTAGAAAAATGAAAAATTGCTAGAGAGTTCTGGGAAGTGCTGTTATTTCACTTTGTCAAGATCGTGGGGATATGAAAATGTGAATATAGCGTCAACTTTCCCTGAGGGATTATTTTATTAATATTATTTCAAAGCAATACGCAAAAGTTATCCACATATTCCCTCACATATCCGCGGCACGTGCATTTTTCCTCCTTCCTTATCCGAAAGAAATACATTCTCCAGCCGAAATATTCGATATGAGAAATCGGTGGATATTCTATTTGTATTTGTCTTCACTTCTTTTTTTTTCTTTTGCTACCACGAGGGGAAGATGAGTCAATACCGAAAGCCGTTCGGAAAAAAAAGTTGCGTGACTGTATGTAATCAAACAAAAAATACTGTTTCCTATTTTCACTCGGGGATTTTACGACACCACGTACTGATGGTACCATATGGTTCGACTGTTTTTTCGAGATGAGAAAAATTTTCTTCCCACCCCTCATGTGAAATTGAATCATTGTGACCTAAAAATGAAAAGTACCAAAAGTTTTTTTATTCCCAACTGACTAGATTCGCCGTTGAAAAATCAATTCGGAGAACAAATTTTATAAATAAATTCCGGTAATAGCCTCTGAATTTCCGATGCGAATTTTCATCAATTCCTCATCAATAATTATTACCAGAATTAAAAATACTGAGCTCAGATAAAAAAAAATTGTAATCGGAATATTTTTTCCAAATTTTCAAAACATTTTTCGAAAGCTTTTCGAAAAATTTCTTTATAATTTTTTGATTTTTCAATATTCTCAAAAAATACGCCATCTCAATTATAAAAAAAAAAAATCCTATCCAAATTTTTGATAAATTTTTCAAAACCTCTCCCAAAAATAAAATTGTTTTGTTTCCCAATTTTTTTTTGTTTCCTAAAAAACATTTTCGGAAAAGTTTTCCCGAAATTTTTAGAAAATTTGGAAAAAATGTTCCGACAACAATTTTTTTTTTACCCGGGAGGCTAAAAATAGCATTAAATCTCTGAAAATGGTGAGATATAATAATGCCATTATCCACTTGTTTCTTTGAAAAACCAAAATAATTAACCAGAACAAAGTCATTTACGTGACGTACGTAAAAAAAAAGGTCAGAGGTCGGTCATCTCTATGCATGATAATGCAGCAGGTAATTTCCGGATCGTGTGACAGCACGATGAAGCCAGAAGGGGTTAAAACCAGAGAGGAAGAGAACAAATAAAGAGGAGAATCGAGTGAAGTGGTGCGGGACATGGAGCCAGACGACGCACCAAGTATATAAATGACCAAAAACCGCCCCACCCACGCCTCACCACCCCCTATCCCACCCCAATATCCGCTCTCTTTTGTCTACCCCATATTCCATATCGTGCGTGATCGAAATTTCAACCAATCCCCCAAAAAGAAGAAATTCTTTTTCATATTTATCTCATCTCGCGAATAAAATTCAATAATTAGTTGATGTCCTCAAAAATACTTACAATCAGATCACCCCATCGTCCTAAAAAAATGTCAAGAAAAAAAAATTGTATTTGAAAATTAATTCTTCATTTATAATAACCGAATGAAACTCGTTTTTTCTTTTTTTTTAATGTAAAATCGACGGGGAATCCCCGGCTTATCTGCGGAGCTCATTATCGATCACGTCCTCATATCTATGTCTCCTAATTAAATTCCAAATATAATTACCTAATGTTTATTGATATAATTAATATTGGTACGGTGGACTAATTAATTCATAACGACTAAAAATCGGTATTCCCTTTCATCTTGGCTAATTACTGAGTAGATATAACAACAAATGGTAAATGTGAAGGGTAAATAGGGATGTGAAAGCACTCGGTGTGTTGTGTACTCTCCCCATGCTCTCCCTCTCAAAAGATAACCGGTCTTACGTTAATTAACGCAAGTCTCATGCAAATCAGATTGATCATTGCCTGCTGGTATCAACTCCAGTAAGACTAAAAAGATAAGAGAAAATGCCGAGTCGCAATGAAAACAGAAAAAAAAAACACATCTTTTTTTATTGATTTATTTTCCAATCTCAATGCCCGCCTCGGTAAAAGCGAATCGACGATAGTAAAAATAAAAATTACATTTTTTCTCCCACAAGTACCACAGAACTAATTGCAGATTAATAGCACAATTATCTCGATAATCTCATAAATAACCATTTTTTCCGGTTTCAATGGCAACTTTGAACGGAAGGAAGTAATAATAATCCCTCCTCCTCTTTCGGCCCCGAAGGGTTGGGTTTACACTGATAAATCATTTCTCGTGATAACGCCAGAGGTCAATTATTTCTCCTGTACTTGTCCCTCCGACCTCTCACCACACAGTGCATCCATAATTGCATGTACCCGCTGTGTTACTGATCACAGATTATTTATTGGATTCACAAGAAATATTTTGCGTTTTCCCCACGATTTTTAAGGAATCCTATCTAGAATCGCGGACACCACTGGAAAATTATTTGAGTATTCTGGTGATTTCCTATTTTCTGGAAAAACTCATTCCACCATTGCGTTATTTCCCACTCCTTTTACCTCGAGAAAACCGAAATTCCCCGCAAAACAAATTACGAAAAATGGCGGAAGCCACAAATCGCATGTTTTCAGCTCTCCAACCCATAATTGAGATTAGGAAGCGGAAGGTCAAAGCAATTAGCAGGGTCATCACCAGTGTGTAATTAAAAAACCATAACACCTCTCACCCTCTCTGTACATTCCTCATATGGAACCTAATATTTATCGCGACGATTAATCACCCGGGTGAATAAAAATTGTAATCGGAATAATTTTTTTCCAAATTTTCCAAAAATTTCGGGAAAATTTTTCAGATTTTTTTTTTTATGAAACAAAAAAATTTTATTTTTGGGAAAAGTTTTGAAAAATTTTTGAAAAATTTGAATAGGAAATTTTTTTTTATAATTCAGCTGGCGTATTTTTTGAGAATATTGAAAAACCAAAAAAGTGAAAAAACAACAGTATAATTATATAATTGGATACACAATTTGCGGTGGATCTTGAAAAGGATGTGACGTCACCCACCGTCATTTTTTCTCCGTTTTGTGTAGTCAATTTTACCATTTTATTTTTATGGTGTTGGGTAATCTCGGTGTGATGGGAATTTTTGAGAGGTGATCATCCTCTGGAGCTTCTAGAGGAGTTATGATGACATTTTGCAAATTATCTTTTGGGTGTGAGGTCGAGACCGGAAATTCCAACTTTTTTTCGAGATCGTTGATAAAATTAAAGCCTTTTTCAGGCATTCATTCTTTTCTTTATTGACTAGAAAGCGTGTTTTTTTTTTAAGGGAGAAATTCCGACTTTCGGTATCGAAAACAGCTGGGGGAATTCTCGAGGATATTTATAGTGAGTGTTTAGGGGAATTTCGTGATCTTGAAAATGCACTCTCCTGAACTCTAATTGGTGCAGTAAATCCAAAAATAATCGAGGCTGCCAGGGGTCAGAGTTCTCCATTTTTTTTTTAAATTCACCCAAGTTTATTTTCTTTCTCAAAACGTTTTCTCGGTTTTCTATATTTTGGGGAGTTAATTCTCTTCGTCGCCTGAATAATAATTGTTAACAATCGCGGGTAAAAAAAAATCTAATCGGAATATTTTTTCAAAATTTTCAAAAAATTTCTCGAAGACTTTTCAGAATTTTTTTTCTATAATTCAGATGGCGTATTTTTTGAGAATATTGAAAAATTAAAAAACTAGAAAAAACAGCATTATTATTTAAAAAAAATATATTCAGAAAAATTTTTAGAAAATGATAAAAAAAAATTTCCGAAAATGCGACTGTTTTGTTTCCCTATTTTTTTTTCAAAAAATTAAAAAAAAAAAATTCTGAAAAGTTTTCTCGAAATTTTTTGAAAATTTGGAAAAAATATTGCGATTACAATTTTTTTTTACCCAGAATAATAAACATTTCTGGAGGGTCAATTGACGTTTTCTGGCCACCCCTACGATTACCTCGAAATCCCCATTGTCTAATTCGAATTAAATTCAGTTCAACCTGAAATATGACTTTTTCCATGCCCTCTTTATGTTAAAACACGTTTCGAAGCGATTGTGAAGTCATATATCCGCCACGCGACCTATCGGGGCTGAATCCGAGATACGAAACACGTTGGATCCCCTCACCGAGACGACAGGGCCGCTTCCAGTCATGTGCGTTCGATTTAGAAAAAAGAAAAAAAAAAATGCACTCCGAGACGAATTTATTGGCACGCGATCGTAAAGTCAAACTCTACCCCAGGCAAGAGGTATTGACGACACGACATACCGCTTGGGAATACATAACATTTTTCAAATTATTGCCTTAGATTTTATGTTTCTCATCAGAATTTTTACGCAAATAGTGGTTTTTCACGGAAATATTACCGATCCTGAAGGTATAAATTCCGCCGTTCTAGGCTATCTCACGGAAAATCTACGAGGGGTGGATCATGACCCCATCGAATACCTGGGGAAATTTAAAATCTAAAACACTGCAATTGAAGTCGTTTTCATCGATCTTATGGTGGAATCATGCGATAAATAAATAAGAATGTGTAAAGAGAAAAGCTGACGAATAACCAAAGTTGAAAATAAAAAATTCTTCTCGTTTTCGTAGGGCAGTGTTAATGAGAATTGGATTGAGATTTTAATGAAAAAAATATGCAATTACTCCAGAACAAATGACTTACTCTCAAAATGCTGTTATCTCTCCAGTTGCCCGCCATTCCGTATCTCTCCTGCAACAAAAACAACAGAGTATGAATTATCAATAACAATCCAATTACCCTCGGTCCATTAAAAACTCAATTAATCTTGAAAAATAAAAACCTTGAATTTCATCGATAATGTTCGATTGAACGAGTCGTAAGACTGCTTTCAATTAAGATTAATAGAATATCCCTGATGCCTGGAAACTCAATTACAACGTCACAAAATCGATAAAATAGAATTTTATCCTTTCAACGCAAAAAAAAAGTAACAGAAAGGAAAAAAAAAATAATAATAAATGAAAACCCTTAATGAAAAATTCCTCAAAGGATTTTTTCAGGCAGAAAATCAGTGATAGATGGAGGAAAACATTGGCCGGAGGGATAAATCGCGAAAAAAAAGGCAGAGAGTAATTGATGATGATATAATATTTTGAGTAATAGCAAATGGAAAGAACACGTGTGCGGGCACACGCTCAGTGGCTGTATTGTGTACTCAGTATTATTTGCGACTAATCAGAATGGCCGTAGGGCGTCTACCAGCCGGTGCTTGATTGCCAGAACGTCAGAGTGAGATAGAGTTCCGTATATACCGGCTGGCAGGACTGACTCTCCCATTGCCTCCCAACAACTGTATACAGTATACATGACCCCGGGGAGATTTTACAAGATATAACCGGGACTAGCACGAGTCTCAGAACACGCACGTCATGCCTCACAATTCCCTCGTAAAATATTGAAGAATTCACCAGCGAAGAAAATTTCGCGATTAATGCATTCCACCGGATATGCCAAATAGAAGATGCCAGAGGAAAAAAAATCTTAATAAATATTAATAAATAATATAAATGTCCAAGAGCTCCAGTCTCCATCAGGACATTTTGATTCGTCGTTACCCTATGGGATTCCCCTACGTTCTCCATTTCTCCAGCATTCCCTTTGTTCACACCTGATGATAAATTTATGAGTAAACTCAGTGCTGACGTCGATTGTTTGGCAAAAAGCTAATTCCTCATTCCGTCTGATCAATGATGCAACGAGAATGGGATCCTGCGGACAGCGTGCAGCATTCTCTTGTACATTCTAGCATAGTTACAAGCGGATGGTGTATTTACACTTGGGATATAACTTCCACCCTCGTCTCCCCATTTACTCTCAAGGATAAAGCAAGGGTAGCGGGCCCTGCGGCCAATAAAATGGAAATGCTGGATAGGTTGGGGCACTCACCCCACCATTACCATTCACCCTTCGTCAAAGATGATAACATTTCAAGGTTGCAAAGTTGCTCATTCATTTTTTAACAGATTAGAATAGTTTCAGTGGAGAGCACCTTAAATTTCATACGGAGCACACAAATTATTAGTTCATCCTCATTTTTTATCATTTCTTACGCCTTTTCTTATCCATCTTTTGGGATAATTAAAGTAAGGTAAAGGTAGAATAGCACAAACTTGGAGGATTATGTAATTACTACTGAACATTACTCAAACGTTCCTTCCCCATCAATTCTCTCTCTTAGGGGATCATAATGATATTCTCGGATGTAACAGCCAACCAATTGCGTTACACGTGTGAAAAGGGGATACGATAAGTGTGGTAGCTGAAAATTAAATAAAGTGCCTTTATATTACCATAGTTAGTGGCACTTTATTCTCGGTGATAGAAAAAAGAGAAACCTCAATGCTTCAAAGATGTACTCATGTATCATTATACGTTCGTGAATTCTTCAGGGTAATCCAGTAAATTCTTCCATGCAAATATGCAAAATCAGAGGTTTATCCTCTGATGTACACGAGTAATTCTGGGAGACGTCACTTGCATGCTCGTCCCACCCCATCCTCTTCAGATAAATATTAACATATCTCTTGAAAAAAAAATTCCCATTTTCGTGATTTTCTCGGGACTAAAAAAATTCAATGCATATTTTATCGTTCTTTTTCATTCGTCTTGGCCAGTATTTTCCGAAGGGGTGAACGTGGTGGGATTATATTTATTTCGCATTTTCGTATCGAGAGATTTGCACATTATAATAGAATAATTGCAGCGAGCGGGCGTTGAAAAAATTCACTCCGTATTTTTTTTTCCAGTTTTCAATGAATTTCACAGCGACGTAAAGTTCAACAGGGAAAATGTAAATTTTTCAATAGTAAAAAAATTTTAATGAATTTATGATGAACCACTTTTTTGGAGTTCGGGTTACGTATGCAGGACGATGCAATGAATATTCTGTTGAGATGCGTGCGAGGGTGGAAAGGACTATAGAGACCTATCTGGATGTCGATAATGTTTCCAAGTTTATTTACACTTTCGAAAATGGTATTTTGGCGCGGGAAATTTAAAATTTCAAAAAATACCATTTTTCGGGCGTGCCATTTACGATTGGGTGTTAATCTATCCGTGTAATTAAATAATTCATTGTCTCATAACGATAGCGAGCCCATCACATCCCTATAAAATTTCACGTCCGGCTGCTTTATCTACACGTTCCAGACTCTTCGGATTCTAATCTGAAAAATTTACAGCCCAAAAAAAAATGTGACCCCACACACATAAAAAGATAAAACTCCCCTTGCAATTCATTTTGTCTGCATCTGCCCGCATGCAGTTGTCTTCCGGTCTAACTTCATGCCATTGCCTCCTTTATATACTTGTAAATGAATGTACATACGATTTAACTTGAGAATTCGCCATCGCTCCACTACCTTAAACGCCACTTCCGTCCGATAATATTTTTTTGTCATTTTTTTTCTCCTGTTGGTTTTCTTGTTTTTTTTTTTTATTCAGGGAATAAAGGGATGAAGATATATTTCTTCGGGTTTTTCGACGGCATGACGTGTGGGATTTTTAAGGGAGTGGATGGAGCAGGGGTGAAGTACGCCGTAAAGTATCCGAGCGACGCCCGGCGACAGATGGTAAAGACAGTTGCTCAAGCAAAAGGGCGGCGCCCTTTTCTTTCCCTCTCTTCCTCTCTCTCTCTTTACCTTGTTACCATCATTACAGTGGATTTTTCCCAATTTAAAAAATACCCGTCATATTCAAATTGGTCTTACGGATTTTCGATTTTATTTTCACTCCAATCCTTCCCTATTCAACATGACTCTATCTATTCTCCAATTTTCCACTGACGATTCGATCCGTTCTATCGCAATTTTTATCAGCACCGGCTAGTTTTCTTTTTAATTTATAGCCATTCCTTATGAATAATTGAAATCACAAAATCTCGGAAATGTACTCTACATTAAATCATGGAGTCACTCGATCCTGAAAGTGCGAAACAGTAAAATGCAAATTATTAAACCTGAATGGGCTATCAAACGAATTCAAATATTGACGAAAGAAATTTGAAAACAGTAAAGGGAATTAACAGAATGACTGTTGAATCCTCAGTTGTTAAATGAATATCTCTTCAGCCATGGGGTGCACCTCATCTGGTTAGTAGGCACCATAGTTGCCTGATGAACGACCTATTAAAATTCACCGGGTGGCCTTTATTACTTTTTTATTATCCTCAACTTTAATCCCCCGCGATAAAACATTTTATAAGTTGATATAAGGAATTTTAACACAAAATACTATTTAAATTCTTCCAACTAGGGAATAATAATTTAATTCAAAAAAAATTTTGTTGTTTCCCTTTCAAAAAAATAAAATGAATCAGTTATTTTTATAGATGATGAGGAAATTCAGTGGAATAAAATGAGATGGACGTAATTTGGATGATTTTTCCATTTTTATTGGCCCATCGTCGACCAACGCCATTTTTCACATCCATCATTGCCATTCAATCGTATAAACCCTCTGTTTATACGTGTACGTCTGCTCTCCATCAATTATTCCGGGTAATGATACCATGAATAGTGATTTCAACTCCCCTATTTTTATTTATACGGAGATCAATGGGGGTTTATCGTACACCTGGTGCCATTCTTTTGGATCAATTTCAGTTTTCTCCCGTTCCACTATTTTTTTCATTTCCTATTATCACGGTGAAATTAATGAAAAGTGAAAAAATGGAAAAAAAAATTCAACAAAGAAAATCCTTGACAAAAGCCCCTGCACTGGAAAATTTGTACCCTGCACTAGTCCGAATTAAAAATATTCTCAATTCGTTTTAGTCAAAAATTATCACTCAGAATTTGTAATGAAATCGTATCAACATTTTTCACTATTTCGGGAAATAATTCTCCAATTCCCAGAACGATTTTCCACCTCAATTAGACAATTATCCATCCAATGAATTTTCTTCACGAAACGAAAAATAATTGAAAAATTAATTTTCCACTTCGGCTCTTCCATTTTCTCCACTAGAGGAGAGAGAAAAAAAAGAGAAACACGGAACATTCTCTTTGTGATAAAAACTAGAGCGAGGGTTGGGGAAAATCGGGTGAAAAGAGATTGAGATACAAAATTGAAGTGAAATCCCTAGCGTAGAAAATCTCGAATGGTTTTAACTCCTCTTATCGATTGTTCAGGGGTAAAAGAGAGGTACAACTTCAGTATCTACTACTTGGTTGGGTTGCTATGCTAGAAGTAGGAAAGGTATACGCTATTTGACTTTGGCTCCTATTGTTAAGCGACGGAACGGATTATTGTGACTCTAGATAAGAGAAAACGGAATTGCTCTATGTGCAGATGAAAGAGAGAAGCATTCCCAAGAGTTACGATATCCTATGGTCTATTTTTTCCCTCGAAAAGGATTCACGCAGTGAAAATAATGTGAATAAATAATGCCACATCATTTTATTCATTTTTTATTTTATAATTATTCGAGTGCAGCGTTGCAACTCGATTAATTTCCCATTTTTATTGATTGTATTGGGTGCAAATTTTGACACAAAGTGGATATATTTTACCCCTGTATCGCCATTTTCTCACTCTCCATTCCTAATGTACGTTGTACTGGGGATAATCAGTCCCTTCATCCCTGAACTAATCGTGGGGCTTCGATTATTCTCTCCCTTCGCCGTGTGAAATGCACGCGAGGTAAACAATAAATTTTGCACTCGTAATCACCTGACGTTTTCGTCGCGAGGGGGGCAGACGGATATTGCACGAAACACTGCTTGAAACACAATGTGACGCACCCGTAGGGAGTGCTTGTAACAAACCCGACCCCTTTATAAACCCCCCAATACTCCAGACTGTTTCGTATAATCGTCTCGATACGCCTCGACACATTTCATAAAGGGGATTTACAATGGATTAGTACCGATTTAACGCGACCATTCCCTCAAACTTCCATTTTTTATGAAAAATTTTTTATGAAAAATTTTTTATGAAATTTTTCATAATTATAATATTTTTTTATGAACAATCTATTCGCCATCAAAGATGGGGTCCGGGGGAAAAAAATTGTCATCAGAATTTTTTTGACAAATTTTCCAAAAATTTTGGAAAACTTTTCAGAAATTTTTCTTGTGAAACAAAAAAAATCGCAAGACAAAACAATTTTATTTTTGGGAAAGGTTCTGAAAAATTTTTCCAAAATTTGAATAGAAATTTTATTCTGAACAGTTTCCAGAAATTGTTTGAAAATTTGGACAAAATATTCTGATTGCAATTTTTTTTTACCCGGGTGGTTTCTAAAATTAATTTTTCAATAAATTATAAGAGGCAAATGGGAACATAAAAGGAATGCGATATAAATTATTTGATGCTCATCCCTTTTAAAAATGGTTCAACTATTTCACATTTCTCCAGATTAAATCATCATCTTGTACTGAAAATTATGATTTTGCACGTGTCATATTGACTCTTTCTCCCCAAAGGCCTCTGTCTACATAATAGGGTCATTATCACTCCCATTTACCCACGAATTCTTCAGAATAATAAATTCGAGTTGAGGGAAAAATGTAAATTCGGGTAATTACTGAATTACTTCCACTTTATCCTCAGCTTTTTTTTTTCGCTGAAAAACTTGGTAAAGAGTAATGAGTTCCACCTGCTCCATGTTTAGCATTGAAAAAAAAAAAACGGATAAAGTGGAATGAGCGGAGAATAAACTCGAAAAAGTAGGTAAAATTCCGAGGAGAGTGATAAACTTAATTTATCGAGACAAAGAACACGACGAATTAGCCAAGGAGTTTCGTGGAATTGGATCTTAGAGAAGAGGAATGTAAGCCTCTGCGTGGCTGATTCAATTTTCAACGCAACGATGCTTGATTTCTCGCATTGTTGCCAAGTCATATGAAAGAGTTCGACTCCAAGAATAAAAAACATTTAAAGGAAAAATGAATATTTATGCGACTGGCTATTCATTGCCAAATATCATGAGACAATAATTGCAGCCGATTTAAAATTAATTTCTTAGAATAAAATGTCCACAGTTTAAAGCGGAGTAAATAAATCAATAGTGATTAAAAAATGAGTTTTAGCCACTGGGAAAACATCAAAGAGCAGAATAAAAATGAAATATTCGGAGATGGAGGCTGAGGAAGGCTAGGGCCTCGGTAAAATTGCTCATGCGACTATAAAGTGGAAATGAGAATTGAAAAAGACCATCGCTCCAATGAATTTTACGTTTGAAAATTGCGCAGAGTGAAATAGAGGAGGATGTGAAGGAGAAATGAAGAAAATGCAGTTGAGTATGTTGCTTGGTGAAAAAAAGAAGACAAGGTACCAAAGAGAAAGATGAGAGACGGAGTGATACGGATGAAAGAGTTGCCAAGTAAAGACGACGCTTGGGGTTTTCGAGTTTTGTGGACTCTGATATTTATTTTCCATCTCTCTTCTTCCCCTTTTCTTTCCCTCTTCTACCATGCAGTACTGTAACTCGTGAAGGGTGGAATTTTCTTCCCTCTTGAATGTACCTAACCGAGTATCAACATGGCTCGGGTATGATTGTGGGAATGAGGTGAATGGAGTAGTGGAGATAAGGACTTCTGAAGAATATTTAACTGGGAAATCATTTTTTTTTTCTCAAAAAATAGGATTTGAGGATCACTCTCGGCAGTGTGAATGGAATTTTTATTATTTAATGCATTAAAAATATTATTATTTCGTACTAATCTAAAATTTCAACACTCACAAACCGAAAATTGAAGGATTTTGGGGATATTCAACATTCGATACATTGAGTTGTTAAAAATCAGGAATGAGAGAAAAATTCTAGTCTGACAGTCGGGGAAATAAAAATACTTGACAAATCACTCAGAGCCCCTGGGGGTAAATTGTGAGGCGCCCCGTGGAGTATTTCCAGGCTCTTGCACAGGTGAACACGATCAAAGGACCCGAGAGGAGTTTCTATCCTTGAGACCGAGAAATCACCAGTTAAATTGTACAGAAAATTCATCTGTCCATAAAGAAAATTTTTTTTCGGCCGACGAAAGGAGAAAAAAAGAGAGATAAATAATTAATGAATGGGTGGACACGTCTACACCAGATATTTCCCCACATTTTCACTGTTTTTCCTAATTCCTTTGTGTTTATGTGTCCTTTACCAACAATTCCCTTGGTAATTTTCCTACCAATGCGTGTTATGAATATTCATCGCATGAATTATTTAGATATTTCGCCATTTCATTAAGAATTATCACATGGAAAAAGGGAATTATTCTCCTAGTGCTTAATGATCCCGATTCACGATAAAACAAATTAATTCTACTGATGTTAAATTAAATTATCCATCAAGAATAATAAATTTGAGGATTTGAATTAATCTCAGAAGATATCTGGGTAAAAAAAATTGTAATCGCAATATTTTTGACAAATTTTCAAAAAATTTTTGCAAAACTTTTCCGAATTTTTTTTTTATTAAACGAAAAAAAAATCGGAACAGAAAACAATTTTATTTTTCGGAAAGGTTCTGAAAAATTTTTCGAAAATTTGAATAGGAAAATTTTTTTGAACATTGAGAAAACAAAAAAGTAAGAAAACAACGGTATAATCAAAAGAAAAAATTATATTTGCAAAAACTTCTAGAAAATTATAAAAAAAAATTTCCGAAACAAATTTTTGAAAAATTTTTCAAAACATTTCCCAAAAATACAATTGTTTTGTTTCCCAATTTTTTTTTGTTTCAAAAAAAAAAAATTTCTGAAAAGTTTTCCTGAAATTTTTGGAAAATTTGAAAAAAATATTCCGATTACAATTGTTTTTTACCCGGGAATAATTGGAGTAATGACTGTCGAATTAAACCAAATATTTACAATTCTTGAAAATTCATTCTGCCTTCAATTTTTTCCGTAATATTTCAGCCTGGAGCCGATTCACTCCGTTTTTATTCATTTCTACGGGGAAAATTTTTTTTATTGATGATTTTTATTTTGAATTCCAGGCGTGAACAGCCGGCGCCTCGTGTTCTCTGGTGGAGTGAATCGCCCCGCGGCGATAGACTCGATAGTCCAGGATTAAGGGCCATAAAACACCTACGATAACATGAGAGCTCGAATATTTCAATTATTTATGAGAAAGTTAGTCCTCTCTATCGATTCACAAACTCAAATAATTGATTTAAAAGGAAAAAACGAATCGGAATTTCATCGTTATTTTAAAATAATTCGACAGTTATTCACTCCATTAAAATGTAAATTTCAAGTTTTTCAAGACGGGTCGAGTGTAACCTCAGGAGATCGGAGAAAATTTTGTGAAAATAACAAATTGACGATCAATTTTATCCCGTTATTTCTCTGAACATTGAAAAACAATTTATTCCTGCGATTTATTGGCTTCTTTTCCTGCCCATAAATTTGGAGTTGTGGAAAAAATTCCAGGGAAAATGTGAGAATAATTTTCATGATAATGAGATTGGATTAGATTCAGGAAATAATTACAAGAGTGAAATTTGAAGAGAATTTGGGAAATGTTTGGTACGCGTAGCGAAATAAAAAGTGTAAATTTCGAAGAAAATAGTGACATCAGGATTTTACAATTTCCGGTCGTGAAGATGCCGAAGAGGATGATATGAATTATAGACCGATGGAGAAATAAATCTGGAGCATCCGGTGTGATGGGAGAGTGAGTACTTAAAAAGGTCTTGAGCCTCAAAAACACGAAAACTATTGAGAAGAATAAAATGAAATCTCGAACACGCACCGGAAACCCACAATTCCCCCGCTCTTTGTGTCCTCAGGGCTGCCTCCAGTATAATTCTTGTGAATTCAATTCTACTAGCCCAAAATAAAAAGACCAAAGACAGGACAAACCCAACGAAAAAAAAAAAAAAAAAAAATGTGTTCCAGTGATTTGAGAATGGAATGGTCTTTTTTTTCATTTGCTTTGCGGCTTTCATTTTTTGTTGTACTTGGTGACCGCATTGAGATGACAATAAAATCCTTGAAACAATAGGAATGGAAGGAATTAAATGTCGTCAAGGAAATCCGAGAATTTCTGTTAAAAAAATACTCAGACATTTGCCGAGACCTAATCTGACCTAATCCGTCAATTTCAATTCCGTAATCTATCCCCCCCAAAAAAAAATCCGAGACATTCGATTGATCGTGAAATAGTGTTGCAGATAGTAAAATTAAAAATTTCTCTTCTTCATTTTGACGAATGATACATTAACGTCAGGATGACGTAAATTCGTCGAGCTGATTAAATCACCCGCAATAATGACAATTACCACGATAATGCAATTACACTGGAATAATACGAGTGAGAAGTAATACCCCGAGTTGCTCTCTCGTCTCCATTATTTCACATTGATCTAGCGTGACAAGAAGATAGGATGACGTTAACGGGTGCGGAAGTAGCGCAACTCTCATCGTAGTGTACGTTTATGCTTTCACGGTGTTTCTCAGTGACGTTCATGATAGTGAAGTGTATAACCCATTCCTTTTCGTATAGCTGTGTAATAGAGGATGGGAGGGACAAAGAGTACTGGTGAGAGAGGAGAGAATGGAGGAGCCCTTGATGACGTCGAGACGTAATTTGCCTACTCGGATAAGATAAGAACCCACTCACCTGCCTCATACCGTGTAATAATGAAAGGATTCTCAGGCAGAGGTATAATAAATGTCTAATAAAATTTTTATCGCTCAATTCTGGTGTTTAAACGAGGTAAATGAGAGGAGAGACTTTTTACTCCCTAGGTTGAACAAAAGTCTAAATATTATATCGATAAAATTCAGAGTAATGCAGTCAATTCTGGGCATTTACTATTTATCATTTATCGAGGGCGGAATTGAAGAAATTAAAGGCGAAATGGCGAAATGGCGAAATGGCGAAAGTTTTATTTCAATATCATCTTGGGAGTTCTTACCGTGAAATCAGCAGAGTGACCTCCTCCAACCTCTCAACCGGGGATTTTCTTCACGAACAAAAAATCTGAAGCAAAAAAAAAAATAGCAAAATCAATCATCCCAAAAAAAAAAATCGATATTCTCTCATTTCCCCGCATTCTACCGTCAAGTGCATATTCGCATCGTCATGGTTGATATGCATAACCCCGCGAAAAGCGGATCGAAACAGGTCCGGAGGGGCATTTGAAAGAACGAAGATAAAAAAAATGAAAATAAAGAAGGAAAGTAGAAAAAAAATACTGACCGCATCCAAGCCTGGGCCATTGTTGGGCACGTCCGACCCTAGAATGCATAAATTACGGGGTTGGCATTCTGTCGTGCCCCCTGTATTCCTCCCCACCCCCTATTTCACTTCTGTATGCCCTTGCCCCATGGCCAGTCGTCACTCCCGAGGGCAAAATGGGGCGTGGTGGTCTCGCCACTGGCCAGAGGTGATAAACTGCCCGAAGGAAATTTGCTCGAGCCAGTCGATCACTCTCGTCAACCCCATCACAATACCCCATTTCTACTCTTTATTTATTGTGGAAGCGATTCAATCGAATTGACCGTAATTTACTATTTTCCTGCCAATTTCAAGCAAAACTATTGATACATTTGATATCAATGCCTTTCAAGTTTTCGTTTCATTATTACAAAAATTAAATATTACACTGAGAATCCTGGGTAAAAAAAAATTGTAATCGCAATATTTTTTACAAATTTTTAAAAAATCTCTAGAAAACTTTTTAGAAAATTTTCTAGACACAATCGTATTGAAAAATTTTTTAAAAATTTTTGCGAATATAATTTTTTTTTCAAATGTACTGTTGTTTTCTTACTTTTTTAATTTTTGAAAATACTCTCAAAAAAACGCCATCGAAATTATAAAAAATAATTCCTATTTGAATTTGTTGAAAAATTTTTCAAAACCTTTCCCAAAAATAAAATTATTTTCTTTTGCGATTTTTTTCCTGTTTCGTAAAAAAAAAATTCTGAAAAGATTTTTTTTTTTTAACCAGGGAATCAACTAATTTACGCACTCAATTTTATAAAATACGTTATCTCCTGACGTTACGAAATAGCATCTGCTGTGTTTGTACTTAATGTTGAGCAACAGCAGACGCCCGCTAAAATATATAACTCTCGTGTGAGGTTTTACAAACACGCACGGCTGCAGTATAAATAATTAAAGACTTGTGTGAAAGAGAGACTTCTCCGTACCAAGAAATATGCCGATCGATAAACGTTATGGTGAAGATAAGATCTCTACGGTCGATTGGTTTACTGAGAAAAGAAGTTGAAGAAAAATACCATGATCATTTTTCAAAATATAATAGGGGTGGAGAGAATTGATGTGACGACGTGCTTGGAATATTCATACAATCGGCCGTCTAGAATCGATGGTTAATTCATTAATTTGAATTATTCAATTGTCCCAGGTGATATTTACTGCTGGAGAAGTGAATTAGCATCGTACTATGTAATTATTTAATTATCTGCGTGCCAATTTCTCCCCGGAACTTCAACCAATTGAACCTAATTAATTCAGAAAATATATCCTTGACACCATTTTACCCCTTTAACCCTTTTTTTTGAGTTATAATTACAAGTAAGAACTTTTGGAATATTTTCCTTATCATTACTCTAGACTGTGAACCCCCGGGAAAATCAAATGAACAATTCCAATCGGTTCTCGTCAACTCTATCATAGCATTACGTGTCTTCAACCATCGACATGACCCAACAAACTTTACCCCCTTTTCTACACGAGGTCATAACTGACCTTTATATCACAGCAATAAGTTACCGCAATATCACAAACCACCCTCCATTAATACCCATCTCAAACTCCAATAATTTCCAAGAAAGATACCAAGTTCATTGTCCATCCAGTTATATCACAATATTTTTTATTCCATTCTCCCTCAGCATACCATCCCACTATTTCGTGACAATAATTTATAACCCACCCCTATATATTTATTTTTACGTTTCCCAACGACCTAAATACTCTTGCCTCTGGCGAAGGGCCGACCCTTATTTATTATTTTTTTCTCTCCACTACAAGTTCTCTCCTCCCTCTCTCTTAAATTTTTTACGAGACTGATTGATATGCCACTCTTCTTTCCTTCATAAAAAAAAACAACAAATTCGAGAATATCAAGACCCCCAAATATGAATAAATCAATACCAAAATTTTTGTTGATATTTTCCACAGCAATATTTCCGCGAAGATCATTGGTATTTCATACAGGGAGAAAAAATAAACTAGCAATTATCATATAAAATTGTGACAGTTTTGCTCTGTAAGCTGGGTGGCTGTAACCGCGGTGGGGCTTTGTCCCTCATAGTATTTTCCATTTTTTCCCCCAACATTTGGAATTCTCTTTTCTTCAATTTCCCCTATCCACAACCCCTGGACTCTTTTGTGAGGCGTACAGTGACAGCGGCGCCTCGACGAAATACCAAGTCTCGGGCCATTAATTCTCTTCTTTTCGTATGCTCGTGGGGTAGCTAGGAAAAAGAAGGCCATCTCTTTTATCCCCTTGATTCTCCTGCTTGAGGTTAGAGACATCGTTAATCCCTGAGTTTTATTTACTTCAGGAGAATAATAGTTATGGTTATGAGTGAGTTTTACGTGTTGAGATACGATTAGGGGTGAGTCGATCGATGCTATCGGTATATATTAATATATTTTTATCTAATAATGGATTATAATATTAAATAAAACTATACTGTGATGCATTGAATTTTGCATGAAAAAGAGATTTGTGATTAAGGATAAATGTAATTTTCGGGTGAAATGTACGAGCTTTGTTTGAGTACTCCATAATCTGACAAAATATAACTTTGCACAAGAGATATTCCCACGTTTTTCGTTATGTATAACCCAAACACACTGACTGTATATAGTACTCATATACAGATACATAACGTAGTACCGAGTTATACACATAGATCGTAATTCAGGCTCCCAACTGGGATTTAAGCTTTCATTTTGATAGGGGGGATGTACTCAGTATAAATCTCAATTGCACTGTCGCCGGTAAAATGAAATTTTATTAATAGCACTTTTGCTTTGTTTTTCTGGATATAGACGATTTTTATATGCATCGATTTGAGGGGGGCAAAAAAAATATCGATGCGAATTGTTCTCTCACTCGGTACTCTTCCTGTTGAAAAAAAAACGCAAGCTCAAAGGAATATGATCGAACGATTTGTCCGACAGTTTTGCCCTATTTTTTTTTTAAATCAATTCTCTTTTTGTTCCTTGAGATTGCAGGCGTTTCAGTGGTACCCGTGTATGATTGCTGGATAGGGCATGAAACAGAATAGCCTACCACCTTCTATATAACTCAGGAGTAAAGCCTTTGTAGAGTGCATACGTATGACCCCAAGGGCTATAAAGGCAAATGGCATATGAAGCGGCACCGCTACTGTTACACGATCAGTTTCTGTTTTTCAACAGATTTATTCCCTCTTGCCTTTTATCAATTGGTGGTTTAACGATGTTCAGAAAATAGATTGAATATACCCGGGAAAAAAAATTGTAATCGAAATATTTTTTCCGAATTTTCAAAAAATTTCGGGAAAAGTTTCCAGAAAATTTTTTTTATGAAAAAAAAAATTGGGAATGATATTTTATTCTTGGGAAAGGTTTTGAAAATTTTTTCCAAAATTTCAATGGGAGAATTTCTTTTATAATTTAGATGGCGTATTTTTTGAGAATATTGAAAATAAATAAATATTTTTGCAAGAATTTCTAGAAAATTATTAGAAAAATTTTCCGAAACAACTTTTTGAAAAATTTTTCAAAACATTCGCCAAAAATACAATTGTTTTGTTTCCCGATTTTTTTTGTTTCAAAAGAGAAATGTTTTGAAAAGTTTTCAGAGATTTTTTGAAAATTTGAAAAAAATATTCGAATTGCAATTTTTTTGTCCGGATACTGAGGATATATGTGGTAAATTCCATCTGTACATTGAAATTTGTTTAAAAATAGGGTAAATGTCCACAATATATACCTTTGAAACCTGGAAAAATGAAAATTGGCCGACTTGGCCGATGCACTACCGCGCATTGTTTACGCTCTGAATTATTATCCGAGGGGGATTAAAAATTGTTTAGGAATTAATCTGTTTTCGAAGGTTCGAGATTTATGTTCAAGAGGTAAAATGGTGGTGACGAGAGAGAGAGATGGTAAGAGCGCAGAAGCGTGTAATGCATTCCCGTTCATTGTTCCCATCCCCGTGTGGTTCCGATCGATGGTGAACGCCAGGGTACCCTGTGCCATTATTAACGAGCCCGAGTGCCTCGGACCTTATTGTACTCCACGGTGAAATGTCTCTGCCAGTTCTGGGTGGGGAGATCGTTGGAGATCGGTGGAGGGTTGATGTTAGGGTGAGTGGAACGAAGAGCCAACGGTTCGCTCAAGGACCGATCGAGTCTGTGAACCCAGTACTTTCGACAACTATTGGATATACCATCAACTATTTTGTACTTTAATTATTTTATTTCTTTGGATTCACTATCGGCATTATTTGTCGTCCCATCTTCGGGAATTGTTTTGAACACTCGAGGGGACAATGACAAAGGCGCGAGCCAGTTTCCAGTGGAATTGGGTTATGTTTTTGGTCGAGTTATGGGAGAAGTGCTCCTGGGGTGAGATTCCACTGTCGATTTTGGTTTATGACCATTCACCGAAAACTCCACCGATTTCATTTCAACACTTCAGTATATATCGATCAATTCCGTGTAAATATGATGATATTAAAATCATATTTCCCGCCCTATTGAAGAAATTCAATGGAAATATTTACTTAATGTTTGGATTTTCGTTGGAATTACCAGTTAAACGCAATGAAATTAAATTTCAAAAACAATTGTCACGATTAGTGCAACTAGGACGAGGGACAATGGTCCGTTCGTGTTAAACACATAAAACTATCGACAATAGGGTTTGGAGGGCCAGACTTTTGGTAGCAAACGGATTAACTGTTTGGTCCTCGTGGACCGGGGCAAACATTTCAAACCAGACTGAATCTGTAGTGGCCCGCAGGGTCCATTCGCTTTTAGCCGACGTCTCGGTTTGTTTGAACGTTGCCAAACGATGTGAAGGTAATAATTATTTGTACTGCTCAAGCGCTAGTTGACGAGACCCATAGTGAAATTTCAAGTGTTCCAATGGATAATGATGGTCATCGTTTTCCATCTCCATTGCAGTTCCATGCCCACGCCAAATAAATTTTTCACGAAAAACAATAGATAGTTCATATTATATACTCGGGTAAAAAAATTGTAATCGCAATATTTTTTCCAAATTTTCAGAAAAATTTGGAAAAATTTTTCAGAAATTTTTTTTATGAAACAAAAAAAAATGGGAAAATCAAAATAATTTAATTTTTGGCAAAGGTTTTGGAAAATTTTTCAAAACATTTCCCAAAAATAAAATTGTTTTGTTTCCCGATTTTTTTTTTGTTTCAAAAGAAAAATTTTCCGAAAAGTTTTCGAAAATTTGGAAAAAATATTCCGATTACAATTTTTTTTTACCTGGATACTTTTGAAAATAATATTTTGCTGGGATATACACCGATTCACATGGATAAATGGAAGCCATAGAAATTATTTGATTTGTGTTTCACGAAAATTCACTTCAATTAATTTTATTATTTGTAAAAACTGGAGTGATTGAATGCGTGAAAATATAAAGCGCTGAGATTTTAACAATTCACCGCCAGTTCAATTCAATTTACATTCTCCATGGTTGCATAATCAGAGGCCAATCGCACCATCGACCTCTTTTTTTTTATTATTATGATAACCCTGTAGTACCCCTTCCCTTCTGCCCTCAAGCCAAACGCAATGGGAATTGAGAGCGCGAGATGTTTGCCAACAGGTTTTTCAACTCGCCAATTTTTATATTACGAGAACATTAAAATTTCATTACACCCGAGGTCGTTGTTGTACTCGAGCTTTTCACTTTTCTCCCCCCATCCCTTTTACCTGACATCTTCATGGTCCATTTTTTTTCGAGATTCATAGGAATAGTGAAAAAATATTTACTGAAAACTCCAATGTTTTGTTCCGTTTTAAAAACTACAAGGGGAACAAGTGTTTTGATTTTTTTGTTTTTCCGAACGCTGAATTGTTGTTTATCGTCATTCTTTTTTGTTATACCGAGGGGGTGGAATAAATATAAAAGGCCCGCGTCAGTTTGAGTGAAGGTTCGAATAAATCCGATCAAAAAAAGTGTAAAAGAATAAACTGGGAATCATCGACGCGGTAGCAATAAGTAAAACACATTGCAATGAAATTTGAAAAATTTTTCAAAACATTTTCCAAAAATAAAATTCTTTCGTTTCCCAATTTTTTTTTTCTTTCAAAAGAAAAATTTTCAATAAAAATTTTTTTTTTACCCCGGATCATTAAGCGCCATTAAAAGTCACCACCGAGTCCACGAATTTTCCTTTTTCCCGCGTGATACAAAAAAATCGAGACGTAGTGAAAACGGCATGAGAACCGTTTTATAAAAAAACAAAAAAAATGAAATAAGTCGAGTATACACGTACATAACTCAAGTCACAAACGCGATATCGCGTGGTAAAGGAAGACTCGTCATAAATTTGAATACATCGTTACGCGCCCGGTGGGCAAAACGAGGCGGTAATTACAGGAGTTGAGCCTTACGGGGGCACCTCTAATCTTTTGATAAATTATCGCGATGGCAGGAGGTCGGTTTTAGGCGTGACCGTACTAACAACCATTCACATGTATTTAATACGTGAATACTAAAACTCGGTATTATACTCCCCCTTGAAAATTTACGAACACCCCTCATCCCCTGTACCACCCCCTCCAATCCACCCGGAACGTTAGCAGCTGTAATGTATATTTCAAACCACCCCTTACCCTCCCCCCATTCGAAACAACCTCCGGCAATTTCAATTTTTTTAATAGAAACCTCATTCGATGTAATTGTGAAACATTTCTTATGATAATATTTGGTGAAATGGATGTGATTATTATCGGGGAAGTTTAGCCAGGTGGCCAATTGGATGGAGCTTTTTATTATTTTAAATTGGATCAACTTGGTATTTTTGATAATTGGATGTGGGGTGAATTGCGAAAAAGGGGAATGATGAATGGATTTTTCTTTATGGGGCTGAGAATTTAATTATTGATTGCCGTATTTTAAGTGGTAATACTGATACGTTATCGACATATTCTTTTATTTTCAATTCGCGCTGATATTATGAATACAGAAATTACATTCGCGAAATGTAAAAATGCACTTTCTCATTTAATTTCTTCCTCGTATTCCCTCCATAAAAATTGCGCCAACATATTCCCCCAAAAATCAACATTCAACCATTTGAATTTCTGATTCAGTCAGTAATATGAAAAACATTGATTCAGGATATAATATTTTTGGTAACAGTGACCCATTTTTCTGTCAAGCTCCGTGGAAACGTTTCAACTGTAGTTGACAGACGAAAAAAAAAAAGAGACACCCCCTTCCACCCTCAAAAAAGCGAAAGGATTAAAAATAACATAAAATCTATGACGAGCGAGAGTTTTATCGTGCCCTCGTCTCCCCACCCACCAACGGATTACCTGAAAACGAGCGTGCAGCAACGAGTAGTTTCCAGTGTCCTCTTTCACAACTTCTTTTATTTCACTCTGTCTTTATCGCCACTTCAACTTCTCACCCTTTGTTCAATACTAAGAGTTCACCTGCAGTACTGTTCATTTTGAAAAAAAAAAGCAAGTGTTCGAAAAAAATGAGAGAGAGAAAGAGAGAGAATTGAATGCACAGATGCTTCATATGCCAGATCCCTCCATTTTTATTCTCCCACCCCATCCCCTCAACCTTATCATTTCCGTTATTATTATTATTTTTTTCTCCACTGACAAGTCTTATTTCGTAATTTGCGAAATTGAAGTTACGCCAGTGTTTTCCGTCATGATATGATTTCACCAGGATATTTCGTGTGAGCGGTTTTTTTATTACCGTATTTCACAGAAATTGTTTGTGGGTTATTGTCTGTACGTGCAGTGGAGATAATGAAATTTATTTTATTTTTAGTTTATAGCGTTTTGATGGTGGAGGATGACGTTTTAGGAGAATTTTTCGTGATGAGGATGAAATTGTGAGGCACATCAATTCGACGTGTTTTTCTACTCGCATTTTCCTCAAGGAAAAATATATTACAATGTAGTGCAATATCAGCCAATTTTATTATTTTATTTATCTTTTATTTTATAAAAGATTTTTCGTGATATTTGACAACGAATAACCCCTCGATTTGTCCGACCCTGAAGAAGCCATTCATAAAAAATCAGAATACTTCAGAAGCATCAGAAAACTTTCCAAGGTTCCATTGTCACCAATCCTCGTGAAAAAAATGTACGTAGATAACCTGAAAACTACCCACACATATAGCTCAATGTGTATCCACGGATAGATGGTGTTAAATTGATCCCGCATATCGTTGTTTGTTCCCCGCAAATACTCGATTCAGCTCTTGCTTGGAGAGAATCGATTGCCAATGCTTTGGAGTAAAAGAGAGGACAAATGGCCGATTGTGACGATAAAAACGAACTTTACACGAGATTGGAAAAGTTGTAAAAAAATACAACGTCATCCCTTATACATCTGTATGTCATATCGACAGTTGCGTGAACAGTTGAGAAATATGATTACATTCGATAGAGAGCAACTTTTCAATGGGCGAATAAACACCAGCATCAATCAAAAGTTCAACGATTTCCTTCGTCCATGAATGTTTTTCAAATATACTGCAAATGCATCCTATATATTATAAGATATATTTTATATGCAGGCGATATATCTCTCGATATACATCGGAGCATATATTTTCCGCAGGCTCCCGAGAAAAATTAATTTTTTCTCACGTACCAGGCGGTGGGGAGGGGAAAAAAAAAAAACATTGAAGAATTCGATCAATGGATGATCGAACGATTAATTCCAGAGCAAGAGCGTTGGTATTGGGGGCACAAGTGGAAGGTGGGTTTATACTACGTGCAAAGTCGAGTCGTCAATTTCCTGAATTTCCTCCCGAGGCACGTAGCAGCGTCGATTTTCAAATCGATTGAACGTCGGTATCGAGGCACCAGAGGAACTCTGAGTACATATATCCTTTTAAAACCCCACGAGAGAGAGAGAGGAGAGAGTGGAGAATGTATATGGTACGTACACATGGTGGAAATTGAAGTGAGTGAGAGAGTAAAAAAAAAGAGAGAAGGACAAAGAAAAAGGGGGAGGCAATGGGTGGTCAGTGCTGGAGGATATATATCCCCGTGTGGTCCGCAACTCGAAAGGAGTGCGCGTCGACAAAATCGTAAAGGGAGTTTTCCTCTTCCATTCCTCCCATACCTTTAACCCCTTACGTAGTTACCCTATCTCTTCCCTCTCTCATTTTTCCACTATTTTTAGGGTTCACCCCTTTTTTTTTTTGTGTGTGTTGAACGTGCAGACCTCTACGGGACTTTAAGAATCTCGGGAGAAGAGTTATAAGCTGGGATGTGCACCCTGCGATCCAGTATAGCATTCCAAAAGCCAAGGGGAGAAGAAGTCAGCCTCAAGAACGATTCGTCATTGAGTAAATCCGGCAAGACTAGGGCTTGTGCAAGGGGTGGAATGAGATGGGTTTGCTTGTCCTCGTTGTGAATCAATTGATGATGAACAGTGGTTGGGACATCCGGAAGTGTTTGGATGATTGATGAGGAGATCGTCGAGGACTTTGAATTCCCATGGCATTTCCGCTGTCTTCAAATTCGATAATTTGTTATTTAACTTTTGAGTGTTGAAATAACAGATGTGTATAATCGAGCGATGCACAGATAATAAAATTTAACGTCTAGCCAAATTTGGGAAACTTCCTGAAACCACTAGCCACTTTCCCGGTGTTTCAATAATTTCCATCGTCATTCTCTCAAGATCCATCACCATCAATCACACTATCCTCATATAGACACAATCATCAACGAGAAATCTCATCAAACGATAAACATCACCAACATCGTAAATAGTGATTGGTCTTCTAATCAAGAAAAGATCTAAATCCACTCATAGTTGGCACAAATTTCGTACGATTAATAATCTCGTCAACTTGTGAACACGTATGTGCACAGTATTCCCAGCACACCTGGCCATTACGTGCAGGAATTCATGCATTGCAGCACAACGCTTGATATAAACGGGCAAATGGCTCTAACACAGTCTGCCTCCTCAATTAGCTTCACTAGCGCGTATATAAATGCCGCTCAATCGCTTTGAATCCCTTCCATCCACTTCGCGAAAATATGCTACGGTGATTTTGAACGTTAGACCCTTGTACCACGAGATAGGAGAACCCGAGGGCGTGTACGCTGGAGCTGTTAAGAATCCTTTACAACGTGAAACTATTCCAACATCTCGTGGTACACGTTTCTCCACTCATTCCAAGTTTTCCTCTTTGTTGGCAAATAATAAAATAAAAATATCAACTGCATGTTAATGATGGAGCCTAGAGTGAGTATTCAATCTGCAGAGAAAAAAAATCCATGAATTTGCCATTTGCATGGTGAAGCACTTCTGCACCGGAATCATGACTAAATCCTCAAGTAGTAGAAACGACCAATTAACCGCGATTCAATTAGCAAATGGCAATCTTCTTGCATCCATTAATATCGGAAACTGCATGCTCAAGTGATATTCTGGGATTGTGCGAATTATGGGTGTAAGGAGAATCAATTTAATCTGCTTTTGCGGAACTTTTCCAATTGAATTCAAGACTTATAAGAGTATTTCCCACCGCAAAGTGTTTAAATAACAGATTTGACATTTGTCCGAAGAAATCATTTAAAAAATTGTAATCGAGGATGAGAATTCCCGGGTAAAAAATTCTAATCGGAATATTTTTTCCAATTTTTAAAAAAATTTCTAGAAAACTTTCCAGAGTTTTTTTTTGAAACAATAAAATATCGGGAAACAAAACAATCGTATTTTTGGTAAATGTTTTGAAAATTTTTTCAAGACCTTTCCCAAAAATAAAATTATTTAGTTTTCCAATTTTTTTTCTGTTTAATAAAAACAAATTTCTGAAAAGTCTTCCAGAAATTTTTGAAAAATTTGGAAAACATATTCCGATTTAATTTTTTTTACCCGGGTTATGATAAGGATTAAAATGACATGTGAAGTGAAAATTTCAATTTCGATGGGCTAAAAATAGTTGGTCAGATACTTGTCTGGAAAAATTTTCCATGCACCTCGAAAAATCTAGAAGCCCGAGGTAATAAATATCCCTACGATATTTATTCCCCTTTTATGCTCCACAGCGAAACGGGAAGAAGAACCACATGAAATCTGCGGAGGAGCTCCATTCCCAACCATGTAAATTGCACTCTTCTTCTCTACCGCCCACAAGCCCCTCACCCCACCGATATACCTTCTATTCACCATCAATGAATACGAAAGATGAATTATTGCGGACGATCGGGCACTGGCGGGTACTCAACACAGGGTGCGGGTAAAGTTTGTGCACCGTAGACGCTAGATGCTAGACCAGTGGGAGGGATGGGATAGTTCGAAAGGGGTAGTAAGAGAGAGAGTTGAGGGTGAGAGAGAAAGCTTTAAAAATCTTCCCATCGGTGATATCGATCCCTCGGGGTTGAATGTGTTCGGGTGGAGTGCGGTAGCTACAAAATCCTAGTGCACCTACACCCACTACCCGTGTGTCGGTATTTTCCCGCTGGAAAATTCTCATACACGAGTCTACGTGAGTCTATGTGAATCTACGTGAATGTGTGGTGTCGCTTTTTTTTTGGAAGGGACCGACGAGGAAATACTTGGTGGGTGTGTGGTGAGAAGAGGTCTCCGCTTTTACGTGGGTACATAAAATGTGGTACAGGATGCAGCTACACAACCGCTCGTATATTAAAAAATATAGTTGTGTTGGGGTGTACATTTTGGGAACATTGTACCTTTTTTGAGAAGCGGGTCAATATTCATATTTTCTAATGACGATCGTACACTTGATTTCGTGGGAGTAATATTAAACTCGAAGTGAATAGTGTGAAATATTTTGTGAGTCGATCCTTGAATATTTTGTGTACTCCCTCAATATCACGAATTCGGAATATTCTGTCACATTTTGTAGAGATAATTAAATTTTTCATAGGGAAGTTTCCCCCTTTGAATTCTAGAATTATGTTCTTATTCAGAGAAATTCGTCTGAGTGGGTAGGAAGAAAAGTCGCATTGGTAGAAAGCATCTGTTGAGTAAAGAGGAATCCTCTTTCGAATATCAATATTCTGTATCGAATCCTGAATTTTCCGTCTTTTATTTCTTTTCCGTCCCCTCAAGAATCTCCATCGAAACAAATTCCGTATATTTCCTCGGTTATTTTATTCCCTCTATTTTATAAGTATTCAATCACTGAAGTGGATTTGACACCCCGCAAAGGCATGCGATAAAAAGGGGCCTTCGGTCTTAAGTTCTCGGTTGAAAAGGACACTCTATTTTTTTTTCTCTCTTTTTATTTCCATCCCCTCAAACTGATGGCACTTTCAATCTGTATTTACTGCATATTTTCCAGCAGTTCTGTTGGAAGAATTAAGATGGTTGTTGAAGGGAAAATCCCTTTTCTCTTTCGTTTTTATTTCCACTTTCTTTCAGCTCTAACAATGGAGCCATGAAAAAAAAAGTGTGAGTGGAAAGATAAAATGGAATGACTGTTTTCACAGCGGGATACGTTACTTTGAGATGATGAATTAAGATGTGAGAGTCATGAGAATAAGTTAAATTCGAGGGTTAGAAAAGACTCAATGATTTTTCTCTCATTTTTCGCTCATAACAATCTTGAAGATGAAAATAATGTTATTGGCAGTTATCAAAGTCGCGTTCAAACTTCACGTACAACTTTTTTCGCGTTCATCTGATGGAACTTCTGTCAGTGTATAATTATACTGTCAAACAGTCCGGAACATATCAGCGAAAAAAAAAAATAACCTGACACTATTCGTAACGATAATTACCTACGAGGATCAAGAGAAACTTATTCGTTCAAAAGAATCATCCATCATTCTAGCAGCTTCCAGCTAATTGTCCCGTTATACACTGACCTCATCTTTCTGTCCAATTCATTAACCCAAATTGACACAAACCAATAGCATTTTTGATGGTACATGAAATTTGAAATGTAATGGCAACATAAATATGGCGAATGTGTTGGATGATATAAATAGGTTTGTAACGATTGTATTTATTGAATCGTTTTCTCCATTTCAGTCCATATACCCAGCGATTGGAAATGGCCATTTCAAATAAAATTACATATCCAACCCTGGAATAACCGATTTATGGATTTACGGGGTATCGACAAAATGCCGAGAACATCTCATACTAAAAACGCAATTGCAGGGTTTACTTTTATCAATTAGCAGTCGAGATATGAGTGAATTTATATCATCAGTGGCCCTCTATGATTTTTTTTTGGAAAGAGAAACCGGGGTGGAAATGATATTATATGCAATCAGAGTGATTGCATGAACCACTCGTACCATCAATATTGAAATTTGGATTCTTTTAAAATATTATTCGGCGCCAGCATCCGACCCTCGTCCGGTCTCTTGCAATCTCCGCAAGAGTTGAATGGAATTATCGAAATTCCGTATCACCAGTAATCGATTTGAAATTTATATTACAAAGCGATACGATAACTGTAACAGCACCAAATATATCGATTACCATCCATGGGAAGTATTCAACATATATGAAATGCAATAGGGCGTGAATTATCGATAATTCTTTTGTCCTTCGTTAATGGCCTAATCTGCATCATTAACGAATAACGCTATTTGGGGTTGTACATGAGGCGGAAGTTGATAGAATTGGTTCCCAACGAAAAGATTTGATGTTTGTGATGAATACTACTGACCCTTCAAGCGGTAAAGATTTTCATTGGCCCGTTTCCGTGGCATCTCCATCCGTTATTTCCCCGAATCATCTACTTCATGAGAAAGACCATAATTTTCCTCCACCACGTAAGCACGCGCATAAATACCATAGAATAGAGTCCGAAAACAATAAAAGAAGGGAATGACAAGAGGGGAAAACGCGATGAAAAGAGATCATTGTTTGTACAGTTCGAGACTCGTTGTCCCTCTTCAAATGTAACACTCAAATTTTGTATTTAGATTTTATTTTCCATGCGGGTGACAGCTACAATTCAAATACATGGCTGGGGAAAATCAAAGGGTCCAAGTGAGAGTGAATACCGAAATGAAAGAGGGGAAAAAAAGGAAGCAGCACCGCAACACACCCCATTCGGTGGATTCTCCTGCTGGGGTTAACGAACCACGCTTGGACGATTGGCAAAGGGCTCGGAAAGAGCAAACGCTTTTGCTCCCTACTGTCATTTCAACACCCTTATATATATATTTTTTTAGTTGTATCGATGGGAATAAGAGGAAGCGTAGAGAGAGGAGGAATTCGTCTGAGTACCTCTGTCTTGAATTCGCAATTCATTCTTTGCCCCAAGTTTTGTGGAAAAATTTTCGCACGGAATAGAAAAAAAATCCACATATCAATCCTTTTATTTATTGGCACGAAGAATTTCTGAAAAAAGTTTTACCACTTGATTGACTTTAACGAATCATGTCCAACCATTCAAAATGGTAGGTTAAAGTGCAAACGTCGGACAGTTCGGAAGTCCTTAAATCGAAAATGGCGGTCAACTGCTGAATTGCACTTCTGTACACTGAATCCGCTATTCTCTGGAATTGACTTCATCCTGAATGTGTGCCGAAGAAAAAAAGAAATCGATAAAGAATTGGAAGGTAAATCCACCCACTCACATGAATATGTATAAACGTTATTTTCCCCCAGAAATTGTCAACTAAAAATATTTCGATATCTCTTATGATTTGAACCCGTAATCTCATCACTCTGTCATGCCCTTTTTTCATCTGCAAGTGTCAAGAAATATCAGAGGCAAAATCCAATTTCCATAGTAATTTTTTTCTCACCTTCGGGCGGGAAAAAAAAAGAATTTCAAATTTATGAGAAATAGGGGAAAAAGATGAACCAGGCAACAAAAAATTATTCTTGATTTTAGCATTCGTCTAACTACAACCTACGGTTCAGGTACGTATTTACATTTCATTTCTCATGCATTCCGCAAAATCCTGGCCGTCGGTTGATATCAGCAAAACGTACGTATTCCGCGAGAGTGAAGAGCTGTATACTGACACGCGGCTATGCATTTTCCAACGGCGATTTCAGCATAAAGTCATTTACATTTTTCGTTTTCTATTCGTTCCGCATTTCCAACCTGAAACCGCGGCTTCTCATCGCCGGAGATGCGTTATTTTTATTATTTATTTTTTTTTTATCTCCGAGGGAGTTACGGGTCAACGTATTGTGAACCGGTTCCTCAGACCAGTGCAGTTGAATCAAAAAGAGAAAGAAAAAAAATACGTCGGCACTTCAATCTATTTTATTGGTCTTGCTTAACTTATTCAAATAGCCGACAACAAATTTATGCCCGATCCGTGAGCGCTGGAGAGAGAAGAACATTGCGAGATCTTCAACTCCACGTTTTTCATATGCAGATTGAATTTCCATACGTGCCGAATGCTAAATTCAAACCCACCAAGACCAACAAAAAAACAAATTTTTTGGAAACAACAAACAGAAAATATTCCCGGCAAAATGTATTTTTTCAACGGACTCGAACAAATATTCGAAATATCATCCGTACAAAATAGTGAGCTTACAATTTTATCCCAATGCCATATACTCCAACAAAAGCTCCTAAAAAATGGTAAATAGAAGCTCAATGTTGACAAGAGAAAACTAAAATATAATCGCCCCGATCGTTCATTTTAAGCCTTTTCATCACATTTCACCGAGGACACATACGAGAGGGTATTAAATACACGTGAAACAGTTGAGTGCATAAAGTGAAGAGGAGAGAGACAGAGGGGAAGAAAAAAAAAAGGTAAAAATACTTTTGGGAAAAACAGGCTCCCGGAGCAAGTGCCGGTTTTAAACGCGTTAATTCGAAACAACCCGAGGAGAGAGAGGGAGAGAGAGAGGGGAAGACAGAGAATCCCATTTCAACGTTAGGCAGATCATGAAAGCCGAAGGTAATCGGCTTTACTCGTCGGCCGGCTACCGTCCACAGGGATGAAATAAGTGGGGAATGAGAAGAGGAAGCAATGGCGATATAAATGCGAAGGGGTGCAGGAGGGATGCGATGAATATCAAAATCCATCCACCGGTTGTGCTTCTCACATTTTGCCTTCATTATTACAATATCCATCGCACGTAACTCTCCTTTTTCACACCCCATTGTCGATCTTTTGCATACATGAGGAATAAAAGAAAAAAGACGATGGAGATGAGACCTAGCTTTGATGTTTTTCTCATGAATTTCCATCCGTTTCTTTTGGATTGATCAGTATCGATGCAAAATGAGAAATTGAAAATATGAATGAATAGCTTTTTTCCGTTGTTCTCTATACCTATTGTTTCAGTATTTCTGTCGTCGGTTATTATCATACGGTAAATCAAAGGGCGATGGTGATTAGTATCGTCGGTGCGTAATTAACACGTTAACGCTTGTTTGTGTCGGCTCGATTAGACACAACTACATCGTCCGTTATTATCGATTTACCTTAACACCTCTACCGTTGGGTATTCAAGTTTTGGTAGTTATAGAGCCGTTGGATAATTTCACTCCTGTCTGTAGTTACAGTAATCCGGTGATTCCTGGCGAGCCGATTGGATTAAGCAGTTTGGATTGCTATTTGAGTAATCTTTTTAAGCAGTCGTTCGAGAACATGAAGACGACACAGGGTGAAAGGGTTGATCGGGTTCATTGGCAACTTAAACATTCAAAGCCTGCAGTATTAGCTATGCACCCCTTCAGTAGCAACATTTTTTGATGCACCCTTAGCTTGGTAAACGTTCATTTGTTTTTCTTCATGAAAACAACTCCTACCACCGGATCGGATATTTCGTAAGTTGTGATAGTTATCAACTCGTTAGGTAATTTTACTGTTATCTGGAATTACAGTAATCCGGCGATTTCTCAAAAGCCGATTGGATTAAGTAGTTCAGATTGCTATTTGAATAATCTTTATGTTGAATTGTCAAAGAAGACTGAGAAGAAGAGAAGGGTGAGAGGGTTGATCGGCTTCATTGGCAAATTAAACATTCAAAGTCCATGGTATCAGCTGCCCAACCCTTTCGTCGCTACATTTTTTCACATGTCGTTACCTTAGAATCCGTTAATTTATCTTTCTTTACGGAAACAACTTCTACCATTGAATCAGATATCCCGAGCTGTATTCTCCAAGCGTCAGATAACTATAGGCAAATGCATTCTACCTATATCACAACTTCACTTGACC
The DNA here is from genome assembly GCF_000806365.1 of Fopius arisanus. Lineage (NCBI taxonomy): Eukaryota > Metazoa > Arthropoda > Insecta > Hymenoptera > Braconidae > Fopius > Fopius arisanus. The sequence continues at coordinate 586,211 of NW_011887814.1, read as the reverse complement.
CAATGCACCTCGCTTACTCCCGAGAATGCACATTATACACTCTGATTATTTCTGAAGCCGTGAATATCCGAGTTCTTGTCACGAGATTGTGGTTTCACCATGGAGAATAGCTGGAGAATATTCTTGTATTCTTGTTTTATTCTCAAGATTGTTGAAAATTTTTCTGTTCTTGGGAATGGAAAGAAGGGGGATGGTAATTTTTTTCGTCGCACTCGTATAGTGAGACTCGTGCAAGCACGAATCGGATGAGACTGAGGAGGAAGTGAAGAGACGGATCTCCTTGAAACTTTGGAACCCATTCTCCCTTGCGCTCCTTCCGTCCACTTCCTCCCCTCTTCCCCTTTCCCCTTCACCCGCTTAACCCGCTCTCTCTCTCTTTCTCTCACTTTGTATTACGGTCAAACTACTTGTAAAACAAAGATGGAGTTTCCCCACTGGAGACTACTCAGTGCACTTGAGGGTTTGGAATGCATTGCAAATTGGAATTTTTATTATTTTTCTCTTTCGTACTCGACGGGAAATGGGAATTTCAAGAGTGAAGTCCTGCGTTTCTCTCTCGTTCATTCATATAATAAAAAAAAATTTTAAGCCGGATATATACATTCAGACGTGCGGAAAAATTGACGAAAGAGAATGAATGTGGCATTGAAAAAGATGATTTCATTAGTCAAAGTTTTTACGGCCTAGGTCAAGATGTCACTTGCAGACATCATTTTTTATTGGACTCCTATGAACCGGTGAGAATTACCATTTTTTTTTCTCTCCACTAGTGCTTTTAAATCTTTGGAAAATTGCCGATATATCGGCTTTTCATATTTTCTTCAATTCCTTTTTCCTCATTTTATGCACGCTGAAAGGTACAGAGCGGATGGGATCGTAACTCTCAATGTTTTGTGATCCTTTCGTCGTTTCGCGGAATGACAATTGACCGGTTGACGATAATATCAGCTTAAAGAGAACAATGAATGTACATGTATTTAAATTCATCAATATTTTATGACACACGTTAAATTTTATGATTGTCCATCAAAGAGAATACCCATTGCTGCTCATGTAAATTTTATTTAATGATATTACGTGTTATTAACACGATGATAATGTATCCGAGAGGTTGGAAATCCGTAAAATTGTCGAGTACCACCTAGAAGTTGATAATTTTGTCGGTCATTGTCCCATGTCGGAAAATTCTGAAATTTCATTATCAGCTGAATAAATTGGAAATGGTACATAATTAATTTTCAACGGAATTACGTAACAGAAATCTGAAAATAAGTAAAAAGGAAGGCTGATAATGTAAATTCTTCTCCGTCAATTTGTTCTCGCTCGATGTTGTTACATGAATAACGAAACTCGAGAGTTTGATGACAACCGACACAATTTATCTCCCGTTATGTGCAACGCGAACCACTGACGAGGGTTTAAGCCTGTATAATAACAGGTAATATGAGAGATGATTGGAAATATCGAAACTGAAAGCCTCTCCGAAATAGAAAATTGCAGAAATTACCCATCACTCATAAACGTCATGGGTAATGTCCTGATTATATAAATAGAAAATGATGAACATTGAACAGATACACGATCAAAAAATTGATCAGCATCATTGACAATCTAAACCTTCAAAGTTGGTAATATGACCAGCTCAACCCTCCACCGGCAAGTGTTTCCAATAAGCCACTACCTTAGACGCCGGGAATTTGTCCGTCTCAATACTCTGTACCACCCAATCAGAAGCAGCATATAAAATTCAATTTAGCCTGGGGAAAATAGTGAAAATAGGTCATCCTCCCATTCTCTCTCAACCCATCCATCCCCCGCTCAAGCTAATCCCAAAAAATACAAATGTCCATGATATTTCTCGGAAAATTCAGCTCCAATCCAACTACTTTATCTAAACCTACGAAACACACCAGTGAAACACTCATGACAAATACCCAAATTTATGTGACACAACAACCACAAATCTCCCATCATTTACAATCCTCCGCAGACATTTCTCCCCGTAGCACTGACAAAACAACATTCACATCTTCCTCATTCGTCACCTCAACTCATTTCCCACTCCTCAACCCAGCCATTTCCATTCAACCAACCTAAAACATGATTATAATTATCCAATCGAACGTTTCTGCCACAGCCAAACGATTCGGCACGGAATAGCAATTAACGCATTTTCATTGCTTCCCTCCCCAATCACCTATTTTCAGCTATCGTCAATCTACCCCAATCCCGAAAAAGCCGGATACCACAAACGTGGCGATGTCGGTTAGGGGTTTTCGAGGGAACGACAACTATCGAGATAAAACTTTCGGTGAATCCCCCTCTCTGTCTTTTCGAGGCCCCATGGAATCGAAGTTACCAACGTGAAAGAGTAGAGAGGGCGAACCGATAAGCAGCCTTTCCGTAAGTTTGTCAGGGTGAACCCCTTTTGTTCCACAAAATGTCACTCCCTCCAACTCCTCTCTCTCACCTAGAATCTAACCTCCGTATCTTTCCTCACTTCCGTTTCAGTGGAAAAGTTTACTATCTCGCATCTGAAGCATTCCCTCGTGGGGGCGGTCTAACGTGGCGCGTATTAATGCGTTTTTCCAAAACGCAGAGCCGAGGCATCATTTGTTCTTCATTTGTGGTGATGTCAGCTCAAAAGGCTCGTTAGGGTGGATTTTTTGGGAGGGGTGTTAATCGCGATGGGGAGAGGCCGGATTCCTTTGATTAACGAGGGGCTAGCAAGTTTCATTCTGGCAAAGTAGGTTACGTTCGAGCATTTCGGCTTTATTCTTTTCCAATATGAGTTTTCGCTTTTTTCAGAGGAATGGAAAAATATAAATCTGTAAACGCTCAGCGATTTCTCAAATTCATCCCTGAAAAAAGTTGGAAGCTGAAAAATATTTCGCCGCTCTAACTAGAAAAAAAATATGACTCCATCTATTTCGTTCCTATCTCCAAAAACCCCTCCTCGTAAAAAATGCGAAAAAAAAAAACAAAAAAAAAACTACCCCTCGTTGATTAAAAATTTTCTCTAATCTGCTAGGATAAAATTCGGAAAAAAAGCCACCAAACTTTACCGCAAAATTCATTCTCCCCTAATCTCTATCCGCAATCCCATCAATCACGAAACGAAATCTCCACATACACACCAACAAAAGCCATGCGTGTTTTTCATGAGAAAAATACCAAAAGATTATAGAGTCCGACATTAGAGAAGGGGTCACGCATTGGTGTTATCAGTAAAACGACACATGATACGTTTATAAATGCTTTCCACCATATTTATCATGCACATGAAACGAGAAAAAGTCAAAACTCATTAACCCGTGAAATATTCCCGCAAACTATCGATATTAAACCGTCGGTTGTACCATAAATTTTCATAAAAAAAAATTGCCCGAACTAATGAATGATAGGATTAATAATTCAAAAATCGTGAGTGAGAGTTTGACATCTTCATGAATATTTGTGGCGCTGATTTGAAAATCAATGAAATGTCAATAGAGGAAAAAGCCAATACCGATTTGATCAGAAGACGAGGCGTTATAAAAAAAACACGAATCCCTTGAACGGTTAGGTAAAGGGGACAATAAACGTAAGGGAAAATATGCTGTAGTTACCTCCGAGGGTGGGTGAAAAGGAGTCGATATCCATTGCTAAAACTAAAACAACCCCTTGCATATAAAACTCCGCCACCTCTTCGTGCGCCCAGACGTTACGTGTACTTTGGCTCTATAACAACTGCTGCTTCCTGTTATAGATTTCTAGGGGCTTGTTTTTTTTTCTACTTTTTTTTTTCAAGTTTAATGGTGCCTTTAATGTGGCAAACCTTTAAAGGTACGAAGAGACACGCGAGCAACGGGTTTTGAGTGCATAAAAATTCAAATTTTCGTTGAGAGAGAAAGTCGAGGGTTATTATTAAGACCGGCAATAGAGAATTGTTTATGAGCTATTGCAAAGGGTTTTAGCTTTGTTATTTTGAGAATAAGAAAGCAAGCGAATGAAGTTGTTCGTGTTCGTGTTGCGAGTTTTAACTCATTCAATATTCCGTTAAATGTCGAAACTGAAATTTTTTAATAATTAATGAGATTTAATTATCAACATTTCCGTGAATAATAGACACGGAGCGAGGAAAATTCTGTGAGGTTGTTGCACAAAAATTAGAAAGCATTAATAATTTTTGAACATCCACACTCTTTGACTTCATCATTACCGAGGTATTTTCATTTTATTATTTTATTATTTTCAATTTAATTACTAACCGACGAACTAAAATAACGATAATAATATCTGAAAAATGAAATTCGCGTTTTGTGGGTGCTCAGGGGTAGACATCACCGTGAATATTGAAGTGGAAGGGGGAAAAATGAATGGGAAAATTGCTCGGATGAAAAGATAACCACTCCAGTTCCCACATGCCCATGAAAATAAAGTACCATAGCCACTTAATCTCCCTCCGCCTCGGGGCCAAATTGATACTCCACGAAAATGCACAACTCCAACTCGATACCTCCTTTCAGATACCTAAATTATCAATTCCATTTACTCCTATCTTAAATCTACCCCACAAATGTACTCCATAAATAATTAATCTCACATACACCATTAAAATCAAGATTGAATCATCATGATTGCCTCTGAGCTGCAGCTAGACCCTGAAACCGGTTTCCGCGAACCGGTTTATCCCCACCGCGATCAGCCGAAACAACAATGATGACTCTGTACCAGTGACTCAAGTGACTGGTGAACCTGTCATCCAAAATAATCCATCATGATTTGTCAATCTGTCATAGAAGTCTTCCTAAATCATCAATTATACACAATGAAAAATCCATCGGGTTGTATCATACTCACAAGATTAATCCGTACAACTACGATTAAAAGACCGAATTATCGGTTGGATAATTGAATTAGCCGACCTACGGATTAAACCAACAAATTATTAAACCGTCCCTCGGCTGCTGCTGTAATTTACTATCCCCACTCGGCTTTATTCCAGAAGAGCTATAGTGGAATACCGGCGTCGTAAAAAAGATAGTCGCGTTGCTCGTAATATATCGTCGTAATGGGCTATCATTTTGCCATATTCTTTTTTTTTTTGCCTCGAGTGTCAGTAGACAACGGGAGTGATAGATTATTAGCAAGAAAAAATAATAATAATCCAACAATATTGGTAAATCGCTGATTCTTGTTAAAACATCCAATAAAAAAATATCTCAACTGAAAATTTTGTCTGAAAACGTCAACGGCTGTAGAGATATCCTAAATTTCCATTAATTTCCTTCCCTTAAAATGGAAAAACTTCCCTATCTTCACACCTATTTAAACCGAAGAGATATGAAGAGCATAAAAAATATTCGTGTCGACAAGACAAAGATTTTGTACACCACCACTATAGAGCTGTCACCATTATTCACTGATATTTTTAATAAATGTTTAAATCCACGTAGTACCTAGATTCTTCATAATCAAACTCAGATATTTATAGTAATAGAGTGAAAATTTTCCTGACAATGCAATGCCACTTCGACTTTTCCCCAAAACTCATCACCCAACAACTGTTAAACATTTGTTCTCGTTGTTGCATCCATCCCCGGAGAGTTTTAGAAATGGACATGAAGAGGTTGGGTGGGTGGTCAGAGGGTGAGAGGGGAGGGTTTGCAGGGGTTTCAAGATGAAGTAGAAAATAGTCCTGCGTTGTCCCAACGGAGACAAAACCAGTAAAAGACACTGAAGACTCCTTTTCTCACGACAGACACAAAAGACCTCTGGATAAAACAAGTTTTCTCTCTCATTCTACTTTCCTTGTCTCTATTCCACCCC
>NW_011887814.1:489071-580390 GCF_000806365.1 Fopius arisanus | reverse complement strand
CACCTCCTCCCCCGCCGATTTTTTTCGCACAAAAACATTCTTTCGTCAAAGAAAAGCGTAGAAGAGAGATGGAAATTGTCGGAAGGGGTATATAATCGAGTGTTCTAGATATGAGATTTATCGTTCAAACGCGATTTATCATCAGAAACAGTTTTTTTTTTTTAAGAATTGAGGAAACGATAAATTCTGTTATGAAATGAGACATGAAATTATCATTGGGTGGGAATTCATAATTTATGGTCTGTTGGAGTCGGGGATAATTAATTGATAGTGAATGGCATTTCAATTATTTGTGCGTACAGTGATTCAATTAAATTAATCGATTCAAATAAATTAAATCTGTTGACAATTTTTTGATTTTTTTTTTACGATACGTGACATCAGGAAATCTAATCCCATTTATCATCACATGTACCGGCAGTTCGATAACACCCGATTCTACGGAAAATTGAATTAGTCACTATACGGGATTTCTATATTTATTGAAGGCCATTTCCTCTTGGATTACTTTATCAAATATTGACTTTTCAGTACTATTTTTTTTTGTGAACAATACATTACGATACATTTCTCTATACACTCATTAATTATGGAGAAATCCCTATGAAATCGTTGAGGGTTCACTTTATTGTTTGAAATTACATCGAAGGAGCAACAGAGATTCCCGAGATTTATTGAATGGAAAGTTCCTGACGAAGAATATTGCCCAACTTTTTGATCAATTATTTACACAGATGAATGAAAGATAAATATTTGATAAGAAACTTTGTTTGCCGAGAATATGTCGAGAACTATGAAATTTGAATGAATCGCCAAGTGGGGCTTGGAAGTGGTAATTTTGCCGGCTTTCGAATGCCGCAGGGTGAACCCACACTCCTATCATTACGACGTACCAGAAATTTCCAAGGTGAGTAACAAGAAAAAAAAAAATTCCACAAATGACATAATAAAAATGAAATAATGATTTAAACCAACTCTGAAATACTCCAAGTTTCTCGGTGGTGAGTCTGTTATAAATCGAAGTGAATGGAGGATAAAAAAAAAATTAAGAGAGAGAAATCCACGGAATAAGACCATAAAAAGAAGAAAGAAGTGGTAATACCGGTCTGCGTATAGACGCGTTTGTATTATAGGCCGTCCCGGTGGGACCCTCCGAGGTATGAATCGAAAGAACTGCCAAGAGAAAGGTCTTCTCTCTGAGATTTTATCGCCCCAAGAATTGCCATGTCGAGCAAAACCGCTCAAACATCCGACAGAATAAAATTATCACCCCAAAATCCCCAATTTTTATAAAAATCCAAAAATTCAGATAATCCAGTTAAAACCTAATCGTCGATATCCATAAAACACCAAGAGATACAGCAATTGGGTCAGTTTCATTGGAAAGCCTGAGAAATATCCGATCCCAAAACCCTACTCCTGAAACCATTTACACCGATTAATTAACGTGGTACGAAGCAATAACTAATTTGCACTCCATAATTAATTTCCACGATAAATAGCAAACAGAACACGTTAGAGAGTGGCCTGTACGTTTTGATGTTAGAAATTTTCTAGGGCATGGAGTTGAGATTTATAAAAATCGCCAATTGTCAATTAAATGAGTTTTTTGGGGCGTGAGAATTTCATGAATCCTGTTAAATCCTTTTGAATCACCTGAAGTAATCTACAAACAAAGTGACAACGGTAAGTAACAAAGAGAAAACAAGGAACAAGTCAAAGTCTGGATAAATCCCGAGGCGATGGGAGGTATAGTATAGGTCGTCGGTTTGGGTGAGTCACGTACGTTGTGTTTCAGTATTTCTCTTTCTATTCCGTAATTCTCCCTCCAGTTGCATTAATCACGCGTACCTAATTAACGCAGGAGTTGAGGGAGAGGAAGGAGGAAAGGGGAGGGAGAGAAATGAGAGAATATGGGGCTTGTCATTTTGGTTGGAGGGGGCGAATACTGTAATACAGGGTACAGACTCACGAGCACGTAAGCTTCCGCCTCTCTGCGTGTTTATTTGGGTGTTAGTCTCAAGGGCATTGACTCGGGGGCAAGAAAACAGCCGTTTTCAACTATATACATCTATAGCTATTGGAGACACGTTAAAGTTTCCAACGAAATTTATCACATTCTGGAAGATTGATTTTTCGTGTGACATGTATGTAGTTATACCCGGAGATAAAAATTTTGTTAAATAGGAAAGCTCTAACGAATGTAAATGTGAACCCGATAAACAATTTATTTTCTTTGTTGTTATTTTTTTTTTACTGCCTATATGCTCCTTAATTAGGAAGATGGAAGAAAATGGTGAAGGTAAAAAATGGTTGGCTCGACAAGACGAAGATTTTTTGTAGCAACACTTTTTCTCTACCTCTATTATTCACGGAGGTACCTTCACCACGGAAATCTGAGATGATGATGAATTGTTAATTCTCAAATGCGAATATCCGCAAAAGTGTAAGACAGTAAAAAAAATCACGGTAAAAATCTCTAGGTTGGCAGGGCGAATATCCAAAGACCTGACATTTATCCTCGTATCTCTGGTGGATAACGAGTTAGATCACTTTTTCCCCTCAGATCTCATGAAATGTTTATTCAAATGTCTCGACTTATTTACGATCGAGTTTCAAGGGCATCGCCACTCAACGCCGATTTTTTTAACGTCATCCAATCGACCTTTGACCCACATCCTCAGTCGTTGCGAATTTTTACGAGAGTGCAAGAAAATAATGATGATGATCTTGAACATTACGAGTCGGTGAAAAATAAAACACGAGACAATTCAAGAGCGAGTCTCGACGACTTTTTGCTTCTGAACACTCGATAGTCATCTTATGTTTCATTCCGAGAAGAAAAACCAGTACTAAAACATCTGTTGTACACACGATATCGTATTATTCTCCGCATAGAGTCAAAAGCACATACATTATGCACTTCGCCAACATATCTGCCTACAGACCATAGGTGGTACTATTGTATTATGTATGCTAGGTGTGATGAATAGGTTTTCAAGTCACGCGCGCTCATATTAATGCAAAAATCACGATCTGTCACATTAATTTTTCAAGTCATCATTTTTTCAATGCCATATTAACCCTACGACACATTCAAAGATTATTCAAAAATGCAATAAAATCTGATTAAAGATTTTCCAATCAATTTCTCGACGATTTCACAACGCCATTTTAAAATAGTATTATCATAAAGCTGGAAGTTATCGCGATTTGGAATGTGAATGAGTCATGGAGATAATTATTGACCAGAAATTATGTGAGCGTCCAAATCAACGTATAAAAAATCAGTGACAATTGCTGGGAAATTTTTCTGCTGAATTTTTATATGGATGTAATATAGACCTGCGATAAAAATGGAAAATTTTGATAATTACTGATCAAAGCATCCTAAAGCACTCGGTAATCAATTCCTTCGTGCAAAAATTTCCCAACAGATACCGCAAATGGCAAATTATTCATACACATGTACTCACACCCTTCATTACCCTTCATAACCAACAAATATGTTCGCCATCCCAAACATTCAACCGTACCACGTAAAATTATTCACGGCCATTGTCCACCCCGGTAAATTCCCCAAATGTTTAATTAAGGTTAACGAGCACATTCTAAAATTGAGTTATCAAACGGAAAAATAATTCCCATCACACCTTTCACCGAGATAAAGCCACAAAAATTACCACATTAATTTCGAAAGCACAAATTGGTAATATGCTAATACATATCCAATTAAGATATCCCCTTTAAATTAAAATGAAAAACTAGTCGAGATAGGAAAAAAATGTGGTAACGATCAAATTGATGAATCGATAGACGTTGTCGCAATGGAGATAAAAAAAAATGTCAACAAAGCCATTTCTCAGGCATCCGCATTCGATTCATTAATTCAATATCATCACTGGGTTGTGACGTCTGTCAATAAAAAGTCAATGCATGTGATATGAAATTTTTTTTCCACTGAATATTCGGTGCTTTTTAAAAAGTGGAAAGAGATGACTTGCGCCTTTTTTATATCACGCATACTGCGAGATTATTAACGCTCTATGCATTCGAAATGAATTCATTTATCTTTATTTGTTCGAGCGATATCAATAATTATTTACGCGATTAAAAATTGTTTACGTCGAAAACGAATCGAATTCCTATGCATCTGGGGTAACAATCGACTCCCATTTTCCTACCACCGCAGAATAATGGAAAACAACACGAGACCGCAGAAATGGGTTAAACAAAATATTTAAAAAAAAATATTAATAACTCACCCAAAATGCAGGTGTATCCTTCGAGGCTCTCGCATCCATAATTAACCAATCATTATCGGAGAAAAAAATTAAATAGAAATTGATCATTCACTGACCGACCGTCGCGACAACTTTTAAACTCAAATCACTTGCTAATTCCACTAAAAAATAAACTGAAAAAAAAAAAACTAAACACAAATTTCAAGTACACAGATGTGATTGAAACGTATCTCCACCGAGGATCATAACCTCATCTCCTAGCCCGCGACATCACGAAAAATCATTCGTTTTTGCCAAACAACAACCAAAATTTCGATAATCACTGGAAAAATCCACGGCACATATCGGAAAAAATGATTTCACTTGAATCACTCACGTGTGTTTATCACTCAGTTATTCTTAGTCAAATAGATTAATTGAGCAAATCAATTATTGATTCCTAGCGACACTGTTGACGACGTGTGATATTGGAAAAGAATCGCGTAATTCTAGTTGTTTGTTTAGATGAAAAAAAAAATGAGGAAACTTTGAAGGTTTTGGGGGAGAAATCGCCGACACGTACGTCTCGCACAGCGGCCGACTGCTGACTGAAGTGCGTTGCAGCCTCTGCCGAGTCCCCACGAGTCGCCAGCGACGCAGAGGGAACGAAGCACCCGAACGCCCACGGAAACACACGAACGCGGATATATTCATTATATTTATGGAAAAATGAATAAAATCTTCACTAAAAATCTAATTTCGTTAAAATATTCATCCGAAATCGTTGCTAGAACACATCGACAAATCCAAAGAGCAATATTGATTCAAAGAGATCAACCCAGTTTACAAAAAAAAAATGTGGTCTGCCATCAGTGACGTGAAAAAACAAATGAAAGGCGAATAATATCCTTGAATTTTTTTCAATCAGTCTCCAGGAGATGGGGTGGGAGGTGGAATAAAAAATATTTTCTTTTAGTTCGGTAGAAAATCTTGGAGATTGGGGTGGAAAATTAGAGAGAAAATTAGAGAGAATCTTTTTGGAAGATCGGACCGTAGTTTATCGTCGGTGGGAGAGGGTGGGAATGCACCCGGAGGTTCGGCGAGTTGCAAAGCCTCTTGGAATGAAATTGGAGGGCTTAAGGGTGGGTTCAAATCTTTTTCGGATTTTTTTTTTCAGGCGGATATTGAGTGTAATGGGAGTTTTGGTTTTTGAAGGTTCAAGGGAGGGAATCCTAATGGGATTATCTTCGAAATGTGAGGTTATAGTTTATGGATGTGTTGATTGAGTGTTGACGGCGGGATTCAAGTTACAATTTTTAAAGAGGTACAGAAGCCGATGATTGAAAATAATATTTTACGTTTGTATTCATTTTCAATTTCGATCTCGATTTTTACACATTTTTTTTACAGGGTCGCTGACAGGTGGAGAATTTCGAAGCGACAGGGCCAGTGTCAATTATGGAACAATGCTTCCTCCATTGTTGACTCCCACAAGACAAATTAGCTGACTCCCAATGAGGGAATTGTGACAATAAACTCGAAATAGGTGAGTGGAAAGGGCTAGGGTAGACAACTGAGACATCAGTATCGGACTAGTTTGAGATCCTTTGGCGAACTACTAATCTCACTGGCATCTCATTTCCGCCGAAACGATCCAGTTCATCCAAAATGTTACGTCAATTTTCCAAGAGTAATTCAGCCCTTTGATCCTCGTGTTACGTTACAGCCCTTTTGCTTCAGAACTTATGCTAATTCAGTGAGTGCGGTAATTAGTTTAATAACGTACATTTATTTAGTTAAGTATTCTCCCTCTAAAACAATTTCATTTTCGACAAAACGTCATCACACAAAAATTCAATCTCTCCAAGTTTATTAAATAAAATTGTTTATTACCAAATTTCATCATTTCCACACGGTTTTTTTTTAGTGGAATAAATCTCTTTTGTCTTTAGCTCTGTTTTTTTTTGTAGTATGGAATGATTTCAATTGAAAGACACTCGATTTCAACCGTTGAGTTTCCGTGTTTTCAGACCTTACCGTATTATGATGTCAGCAAACAACATTCCAAGATACGTTTACTCATTCCACATTGCCTTGAATGTAACATCCTGCAATGAATCAACTGGCAATAATCGTTGCAAGATTGAGCAATCAAAAAACAATGAAATTGGGTTAATTGTTTTACTCTCTAGTTTATTACTGACATATACGATTTATCGAATTATCGGGAGAGAAAATTGAGGGGACAGATACATGATTGCAGAGTTGATCTGTTTTTTTTTTTTTTGAAAATACTGGAATTAAAGGGTTTCAGCTTCAATTGTTGTCGCTGAAAATTCAAGGAAAGAAATTCCGATGGTGAAACTCAATTGACTTACCAGAATTCCAGTGATTCACATCGAAACAATAATTCCGGTTTAAGGCCTCTGATTTCAACAATCCGAGTAATTCATCATCACCAATAATTAATTATCCTAAACAGAAAGATGTATCACAGGATTTAATTTCTTGGAGAATTTTTTCCCTTTGATTTTCCACTCTGAAGAAAGCAATAAAAACACTTTTTCCATCAATCCCTCTCTCTCTCGACAATAAATCGGTTTATCTGTTAGGCGGTGCATCTGCGATTATTGATACTCCTTTGAAATCCAAAACTGAGCGTCGATAGCATTCGAGATGACGCCGGCAATATTCGTTGAACACAAAGCCCTCTTAGTCTCAGATACCTAGAACTCCCTCTTCTCCTGGTACAATCTACTGCTTCTCATACTAACAATGGCTTGTGGATCCATCGGCGAACGAAATGAGACACGTGAATGAACGATTGCTATATAGATTTGCCCCACCCACCGCCCTTTCACACCAACTCCAATTTACTGAGATACTCCTCGATTTCTCGTTTGATCGTTGACTCTACTCGGCACCAAGTCATCCGGGGCCAATCCCACCATCCATTTCTGTACGTATTCCTGCCATTTTCTCCACCGAGTCGCATCCGCCTCAATCCCGTCAACTATCAGTTTGCATATGTTTAGATCGTGAATTACCAGTCAATTGTCTGAGGGTAATTATTCGCTGTACGATATTGTATATCATGACATTATTCGAGACATCAGAAAAATTATCTTTAAAATAACAACATAAACGCACAGTGAAATATAAGACTAACTTGATCGATAATTAGTCGAGAACCAGTCTATAACCACATCACACCACTCCACTTGAAAGCAACTAATTAATTTAATTAACAGCAACAATTTCATCGTCAGTGCATGCCAAACACTGTAAGATCCTTGAATATCCTTAATGTTTTTGTTAATTGAGTTAATATTCCTATGACACCAAATTTCAGTGATATATTCGAGAAACCTGATGCACCCTAAAAGATAAATAGAGAGTAGGAACGAGTTATGTCGGAGTTTTGTAACTCCCGGTACTCTCCAAAATTCGGATGAGTAGTTAAGCAACAAAACGAGCAAAAACGGTAACAGAATACCCAGAACTTACGAATAGGAAAATAGGTGAGATTTTCAGGTGGGGGGTAGAGGGAGTTAAAACGAAGAAGCAGAAATACAGAAACTCATTTGGCGTGCCACGGGGTTCTTCACTTGTCATCGTGTCTCACCGTGAATACTAACCAAACGCATACTCACCTTTTCCTTTCTCATTTCAGGAGTGCCTCAAAGTAACCTGCCTTTTCCGTGGGATTTACCTGAGGCTGAGGTCCATCCACGCGTCGTTGAAGGCCTGACCTTATCCTCGATGCTGGTCTGGTCTTGCCGGTGCCTTCGGTGATTTTTGATTATTTGAAAGATAACGGTGAGTCGGACGATTAAAAAAGACCAGAGGAATTCTACCGAGTTGAAGTCAGGTGTTGATAGGCTGGGTTAAATTTGATTGATCAGGTACTTGATGAGAAATAGTTCCATTCCAGGCGTTAGGAGGAATAATTATGGATTTTTCATATGGTAATTGAATTAATTAGAATGATACTATACTGTACAGACACTAGTCAAAAATATGGCAGGAAAATGTGGGGGAGAATATTATTCTCCTTTGGTGAATTTTCTATAAAAACTGGGGCTTTCCCTCGGTGAAATGTGTTCGCTTCCAAATACCGCAATAATAATCCGATCTTGATGCCCCAATTTACGAGATAACGACGTGACTATTAATTGACGTTCCAGAACTCTCAACTGGAATTTGAATGGAAGCGTTTTGTATCGTTTCGATGGTTTTTTACTATCCCGGGGGGATATGCTAGTGCAAAATCGACAGTCCCTCAGTATCCGGTGGCTATGCACAGTTGGAGAAAGCACTCAGCGGCGTATTGCCGTATTGTACACACAGTGTGCGAAAGACTGGAGGAAAAAAAACGCCAGGTAGAAAATAAAAATAAGCGGAGAATATAGTATACATACTCTAGCCACGCGGCGTCCATTCCATGTTCGATCGATCGATTCTTTTGTCGACTTTTCACCGTTTTCCCACGGATTCACGTCCACTTTATTTTTTTGGATTTATTTCCGGTAAGATGGGGTGGAATAGAACGGAATACGTTTTTAGACATTGGGGTTTTCGCAAAATTTTTGGAATGTTCCTTTAATTCAGAGATATGAGCTGAAAAAAAATACGGTTATCCATGAGTTTTTTTTTTTTTTTCATTTTCAGAGAGCATTAAATCCCGTTATCTCTCAAGCGTTTTGTCAGCTGATAATTTGATTGGAGCAAACGGAAACGGAAATTTCTCTCAGTACTCCGTCGACTCCACTGCAATCCCCATTCTCTCGGGCCATTCATCAATCCCATTAATCCGATTTCCAAAAACAACGAAAAAAAAAACTACAGACCTGTCTTCAATTCCATTGAAAAACCCGGACAAAAGTATTGCTTGAAAAACGTCAAGAGCAGTTTAGCCGTCGAATTGACGTTTCACCTAGGAGTCAAGCGCGCATGTTTTCCTCAGCTGTTACGTCCATCATACCGTCACGTGTAGAAAGGATAATCCGGTAGGTAGATGAAAAACCACTGGAGAAACCTTGCCGCACAAAAGACACATAACTCCTCTGGATTAATATTATTAATCCCCGTATAATCCTCCTTTTTACCTGGGGGGATAAAAAAATAACGCAAAAATCTGGTACTCCGCCTGCAACAATTGATTTCAACCCAACGGCAACATTTATTGTTCCCAGATTAATCAGTACAACTCATTTTCATTGTGGCAACAAATGGTTTTTTTTTTTCATTTTCCTTTCACTAATAATTTTCATGGGTAAAAAAATTTTAGATCCCAAACCCGATGGATTCCATGTCTTATTTTTCACCAATACAAGTCACCGATTCGAATAAAGGGTCGATAATTTTTTTTTTATATTCATTGAAACTGGAAAAAATCACGAGTTTAGGAGTAACGACAGAAATAAGGGGAAAAAAATGCCGAGAAGATGGACTCTAAACCTGGCAGGTGCTCTCCCAACCGAAGGTATAACCCAGGGCTTTTTACGTATTCCACCTCTATTTTTATTTTCTTCTATCCACTTGCACTCACCCAACGAACCATTGGGTTTTCCCTTTCTCTGCACTCCCTAACGCGCTTCGAAGTACATTCAAATTGGAAACTCCCCAGTTTTCTCTCTTCGGTATACCGTCTACTCTCTGCAACACGTCTCGATTCGTTTCGGGGTGCTACCCCCACTGGGTTTTATGTAGTTCTTGCAAATCGTTCATTCTGTACAACAGGTACTGCAGGGGTTTGTCGAGTCTCATTCGACCGGTGGTTGCCTCGTAAAGTTTTTCCGTGGACGAGAATTGAATGGCAGCTTGTAAATAGAGGTCAAAATATATCCCACTATTTTTTTTTCAATTCACGCGACAAATAGCCTAAATTACACTGCCCAAAATTTCTCCCGAAATTTTCCGAAATTTGCCGATTTTTTTTTTTCACAGCGAATTGCAGCGATCACTCGGCAAATTTCACATTTATTACTCTCGTTCTTGAGATTACAATTATTATCAGGGCAATAATTTAACTCGTCATCGTAGAATTTTCGAAGATAATTGGAGAAAACAATTCCTGAGAGGCAGACATTTTCTTGGTATCCAATGCAGCTGCCCGACACTTCCGATCCCTAAAAAATATCGTCTCTTCATTTTTTCCTGGAATTGTTCACCTGGACTAAACAATTCCCATTGATTGTCGGTTTAATTTGATTTCTCCACGAAATAAATATATGCTTAACTCAAGTATATCCGATCTCCTTTTCATCCCATCCATCACAGCAGGTCAACCCCAGCCGATTTCTCCACTAATTTTCAATCAATATCGATACGAATCGGTTCACGAATTTCGCAAGAATCAGTCGACCCCCCAAATTACAGGCCTTTGACTTCCCCGATGTAGCATGATAGTCCAGCCATGATTCCCATCCCAATTATTAAAAAATGATTATAAATTTTTCTCGAAAGATTCACCCTTTAATTTCCGACGAAAAAAAAATGGAAAAAAGATGACGGGCTAGGTATTAGAGGCGTCTCCGGTTTGGAAGGAGCGAAAATAGTAGTTTATACCTTTTGTAGAGGCAGACGGTGATGGTATCCTACTTCATTGGGTGTGCGGTTTAAATTCCAGCCACGCGCCCAAGCTCGAAAACATCCTTCCAACGTTTTCATCGCCCAGAATGCCCAGAATATACCCAAACCAGGTCGAACACCTGCCTCTCCCCGCTTTTATCCTCCTTTCTTCTCCTCTTTCTCGTCGTTTCTGCTTGCGTCAAAACTACCAGGAGAAGCCAAAACGTTAATTAAGGGGCTCTGAATAATTCCATACTCGAGCTAACCCATGGAATTACTCAAAAAAAAAAAAAAAAAAAATAGAAGGGGGATAATTTTTAGTCTACCCCTCCCGCATTTTTGAATATTTATTCTTATTTTCATTTATTTATTATATTATTGCTTGAATTGATTGAATTAGGCTGCGCACAAAAAATAAGTTTAAGAATATACTTCATTCGAGCGGAAGTTATAAATTTTATATTATAAAATCATTTCAACATCGAGGATGGTCTATAAATAGGAGAATCTAAATAAATTTGACTCAAAACCATCAACTTTGTATAACCAGAGAGCTAATTAACGAAAAGGGGTCGTAGCCTTTGAAATCGGAAATTTCTCCGGTTTTTCATTGCATCATTAATATTTGATGTTCCACCGAGCGTTTATGGTGTTCTCAATTAATGTGAATGTCATTAAAATTTCGGTTTTTCCTCCTCCTCTAACCTGTATTAAATTTTATAACTCGTTGTAGTGGGGCTGATAATGATCACTTTGCGGATGAGATGTTACGGGAGATAAGCTGTTGAGATAGCTGGACGATATACCTCACATTATCGACGTCAAATCCCGTCCAAGGGTATCAGTGTCTGTGCTCCCATCTTCGAAGTATTTTCTTTCGCTTTATCATCGACACTCGATAATGTGGAACGAAAACGCCTCAAGTTAACTCCTCGTACTGGAATTATTTTAGTCATCGAGAATATTCGAGTCTTTCGTCAATTTTCTCAGGGATTTAAAAAAAGTCCCATGTCAAGTCCCATTAATTCCTACAATGCCAATAATTCAATTGAACTCCACCATTATTTCAAATTGATTCGACAGACTATTCCCTCGACTCCCAAATCCCCCACGAAAAAATGCCCCAGACATCCAAGCAAAAACACGCCAAAGGCCCTCATGGAGGCGATTGAGGGGAGGCCATCTCCCCCTCAACCAAAATAAAAGGAGAAAAAAGGAAAAGCAACTAGGATGCCCTACAAAAATTTCAAACCCAACTCCTTGCCTAAGCCTTGGCGAAATCCCGGATAAAGTGCGATAAATACAGCGCCATTTTTTCCTCACCCTCTCTATATCTCCCTCATTGACGTCACACATACACGTCGTCGAGTGTTTCACTGAGAATAAACGTGAAAACACTGAACTCCAGAGGGGAGGAAAAATGCGCGTTTTGAAATGAGATGGAATTTTTCTCCAGGGGCTTGTTTCTGTTTCACGATGTGTTCTGCAAAGTTTTTCGTATTCCCACTCCCCGGTCCCACTCCCGGTTCTATCACCCACCGGTTTTTTTTTTTTTTTTTTTTGCACAAACCCGTGTCTCACCCGTTCACTCCTTCCTCCGACAAGCAGCCAACAATGTCGAGAGTATGGGTTAACTTGAAAAAAAATATATAAAAAAAATGAATAAAATGGGGAATAGAGAGAGATGGGGATGTGAAGAAGAAGCGGCTCCAGCTAGATCGAGAGCGCAATGCGAAACACTTTTACCGGAATGGCTTTTCAAGCGTGTTGTATTCTTTGTACTGTTGCACTCTCTCTCACTCTCTTTTCTACTATCTCTCGTGGAAATTTCACCTCAAAAAATACCCACCGTTTTGCCACGCCCATGACTTCCCGTTTCCTCTTTATCGTTTCAATTTTTATTCTTATTTTTGGCGGAAGACGGTGAAAATGTTTGTTTGGGGATTGGTTTTATGGTGTGATGATGGCTTTCAATTGATCATTCTGTGGTTTCAGGGGGATAAATCAATTTTTTTTTTCACACAATTAGAAATTTTTTCTTTCCACATTCTGAAAAGCGTCCCCACGTATTTTTTTATTACAATAAATGGTGAATTAAATTCACATTAAGTCATCGTCAGTGAATTTCATTCCTTGAAAATGCATAAAATAATTTGACGCTTGACGCAGTTTTAAAATCCTTCATAATGCGATAAATTTTTTCCTCCTGGATAATTGAACTGATGCTGAATGTCTCGTGAAATATTCCCTCGGCTATTTCAGGTAACAAACTGTGCAGCGATTTCTAGTTTTGTTTTTTTTCCATCATAAAAATCTCGGGAAAATATTTATGGAAAATTTCCCATCATGTTGACATTCATCCATTGCGTTTTTTTTTTACAGCTTTCAGATGTAACGAATTTTTTATATCACTCGTGAGTTACTCTCCCGCCGAATCCATTTAAAGGCTCCTCAATTATCGATCATGACCCCGAGGGATTTCAGGTAAAAAAAAAAAAAACTAGCAGTGAGTAAGTGGAGAGGGAGTTTCGAGTTTCATCGTTGAATTTTCCTCGACCTCACTCTCGCTTTTTTCAGATTCAATTTTGTTTCAACGTTTTTCCTCTTTTCCATCATACCGCTTGGGGCATCCTCTGGTACTGCGGAAAACGCATCAAAGCAACAACTCTATCGTTTCCTCTTCACTAGCGAATTAAGCACTGAGAGGGCGAGATCATCTCAAACTGGAAGATCAGGTAATAGCTCTCCCAAGTTTGATTATGAGAACTTGGGAAATTTCCATGTTTGAAGATCCATGTTTTCCATGTTTGGGGCATCCAATAAATTTTATTCAGTTTTATATGACAAAAGATTTGTTTTCACAAGATCTGGAACGCTATATTATTTCCTGTCTTCTTTGAAAAATAATAATATTAGGAATGTGTAGGACTCGGTTAATGGCTTGATAAACTTTTCTGCCTTGTGTACCTGGGGAAACGTCTGGGATGAAAACGTGTAAAATGTCTATACGAGAAGGCAAGACACCTGGCACTTCTGCAGACAACCACTCACGCCTCATCTTTTCATTTTGGTTTCCTCTCCTTCCTCACCAGCTTGTCATGAGAATGACCTAGACCCTCAGCCCCACGAGGCGAATCGTTTTCCCATTCATTCCCTCCATTCCTTTCCTATAACATTAATGTCTTGCCCAAAATAACCAAAATTGGAGGCAAATAGTCGATCTTTCATGGGGAATTTTTCCTGGAAAGGTATAATTTACACAGGATATGGATTCTTCCTGAATGAAATCTTGAGGAAGTTACAATTCGAAATGGATTTTTCTTGAATAGATTTTTCTCTATTTAATCCGAAATTTTATTTTTTAGAAAAAATTTTCCGCTCCACCGGAAATATTTGAGAGTGGTGGTGTCCTCCCACGAATATATTGTCGCAAAAAATTCAACACGAAATTTGAAATAAAAAATGGCTTTTCTCTCATTTTCTTCTTTGTATTCCACCGCGGTGGAAAAACTTTGAGAGCGCACCAGCATGTTATCCCGACTTTGACTCTTGATGCACATATACTCGTCTATTTTTCAATTTTTTTCTTCAACTCCTGTACCCGGGGGCATTGTTTGCTTGAGGGGAGGGTAGAAAGAAGAGTATGTGTGTTCTCCTGGTGCCAGGTGTCACGGTAGTCTCTCGCGGCGATAGTAAAAGCCCAAGTAAAAAAAGACTACCCCGTACCGCTGAGTAGACGTTAAAGAGAGAAAGAAAGAGGGTGGTACAATAAAAAGGAGCCGTGACCGATCGTGCGGCAATTTTATTCACGTACCAACTCTAAAAATGTGTATAAGAAAGAATCGAAAACGTTTTCTCATAGAAATCTACCGGGTTTTCGCGCAACTGGGCGCGAACAAAGTCGTAAAATACGCGTTGTGATATATAAATTGTGAATTGAGACCGAAAACATAATAGCCCGCTGCAAGTTCAATCGTCGATAAAGCATTTTTTTTTATTGAGAATTCATTTTCGGACGCCTGAATCATTCGTCGAAAATTACTCAACAATTCTATTACACACGGTCAATCAAGAAATTGCGGAAAAAATGAGGATTTGAATAATTCAAAGGACTGGTAATTTACTGATAATTTACTGAGGTAAAAGTAGAAATTATTTACCTGAAATAAATTTCAGCGAGTGATATTATGGTGTGAGGAATTTTTTCCGGTGATATTTCAGGGAATCGTCATACTCCAATGGAACACTTGGTGACTCGGGTAAAAAAAATTGTAATCGGAATATTTTTTCCAAATTTTCAAAAAATTTTAAAAAATTATAAAAAATTATAAAAAAAAAATTTCCGAAACAACCTTTAGAAAAATTTTTGTTTCCCGATTTTTTTTTTTGGTTCAAAAAAAAAAAAATTCTGGAAAGTTTTCCAGAAATTTTTTGAAAATTTCGAAAAAATATTCCGATGACAATTTTTTTTTTTACCCGGGAATAAAGACAAGTGAATTTTGCAAAGTGCACTTGACTGTAAAAATGCAAGATACCTTGGGCATCACGTACTCAAACTTTAACACGCGCTCATAAGTCAGGGGTAAATTCACAAAGTGTACTTCACATGAGCTCCACACTGTCCGCCTACTAATTTCCGCTCAACCTATATACAGTATCCTAAATCCTCTAATTGCTCTCTCTAGGCGCAATACTACTTCGAAGAGCAGTTACTACATTTCATTTACTCCCCCTTGATAATCTACCTGTCTCTCTCTCACGCTTGGTTAAGTCTGCAGACAGAGTAATTTGACCGTTTCCCAAAGTTTCGCAAACGGGTGGCAAAGATCTACTCTAGATGTTTGCCCTCTTTCGCTACACATTCGAACTATTCGCTTGATTTTTTTTCTCTCCTTTTTTTTCAACGATTTTATATGAGGGAAAAAGCGTCTACCCCCTGTGTGTACTTTATACGAGGCTCTCTTGGTTACGTGATGAGAATTTGTGATTTATTTCATTTGAAAAGGGGATGGAGGACATCTTGCATGACTCGCGCGGATCGCATCTGCGATGAATAGCATTTTTCTGATATTTCTGCTGAGGGTTTTCCGTCGAAGGGGGAGTTTTTCCGAGAGATATTTTGAGATTGGAAGGGGTGATGGTTTGGGATTCTTGATTGGAGGCGGTGGTGCAATGCTGGATTATGGCCTCTCGTTGATTAGGAGCCAGTAATTTATGGTTTTTGGATTTTATGGGGAACGAGCGAGATCCTGGGAGATGGTACGGGGATTGAGATGCCAAGGGTTGATGAGAGTTCGTCGATGAGTTGCTATTTTTCCGCTGGAAAATTGCCTCGAATAAATCAATGATTATTTCATAATGAAAAATTCGCGTGACCTTGTGCTTGAAAACTCCCAGAATTTATAGCAGTTTGTAACATTCAATCACTGCAATTGATAGCCTATAAAATGAAAAATTTTCTCGACGTGAAAACGCCGCGGGTCTAATGGAATTCCGGCGAATCAGTCCCACGATATCAATCGCCAAATCGGTGGAAAAAATGTCTAAAAATGAAATGAAAAAAAAAAAACAGAGTCAAAGGAGAAATTAAAAACGAACAAGTGGATGAAGTAGGCCAGCTAGTGAAGAATAGAGAGGGGGATAAAAAACGATAAAGCATTTTCTTTCTGTGCACTAGCTCAAACTGATTTATGCACTGCACTCGGCCACTTGGGGGCCACTAAAATCGTTCCTCACTATTTTTTTTCACTCCATTCTTTTTTCACCTATTTTCAGTTACCGTCAGTTCTGTGTCATCGCTCAACATCATCCCTTCCTCCTCTAGTTTCGCCGTCTTCGTCAGTCCAATGAATGGCTCAATGGCAAAAACTAGAAATTAAAGAGCCCGTGGTGACTCCGACAAATCTCCAGAGACGGAGAGAGGGAAAAAAAAGAATGAGTATCGGACAATAGTTTCATACCTCAAAACCCCAGGCAAATTGTTCAGGTATTGTTGTCACGAGCCAAAAGATTTTTTCAAAATAAAAATGACAAGTTTCGAGGCGTTTCGAGGTCCAGAGGAGAATAATGGTGTGTCTACGTGGAACCAATCGGGGGCCAGTTTGCCAAGTATTCCATTCTCATTTCAAAACCGGAAAATTTCTGAAGGAATAAATGTGAAAAAATGGGTGTTTTGGCCCGGGGGGCATGTGAATGACTCAAGTCACCTGGAAAATTCTTCTGTGGCTTCATAGACTCCTGGATATTTTATTATTTATCGTCTAGATTCACATATTTTTTGTGGCATCTCATTCAATGAGAAAGAGTAACTCAAATAAGTCCGGAGCAGATGGACTCTCGGGTTTTTGGTATTTTTTGGAGGACATGTGTGAAAAAAAAATCTCAATCTATGTACAGTCTATGTACAATCCACTGAAATAAGTCATGGCCCTTCATTTGACGAGATTTCCCCATATTTTCCGTTGACCGGTAATTTATTTCCGCCTTTCATTGAAACTCCCCCACTTTTTCATCTTTCTTCTCATAATTTCTGTTACGACTACCCCTCATCTTTCATTTTTCTCGTTTTTCTCCCGCTGGTGGCTCTCATTGTTTTCGTCTGTTGGCACGAGACAGTGGAGTGAGATAATACCTAGGGATATCTCGAGCGAAAAAATACCGTTGATATTTGAATATCCATTTTTTGGCCATTGTTACGGTTTTAAAAGTTGGCTGCGATTAAAATTTTCCATCATTCCCACCATTATTACCAGTATTCCACCAATTATTTTTTCCTCATTTCCAAATACTCTTATTTCTACAACAAACAAGATAACTTGACAACTTGTTCGTTTTTCTGTCAGTAGATAAGTCTTCATGACGAGGGAATAGAGTTGGTGGAAAATATTGTTGAATTTTTTTTTTCCTGATAACAGAATAGAGTCATAAAGTCGCGCAGATCCATCACCATAAATCCCACATTTTCTCTTAAATTTTCTCCCTCTCAATAGCGGAAAAAAAATGTTTGCCCTCAAGGTGCATATGCGCCTGGATTTCCCCCCGTGATACCATCGACAAAGATTTTTTTTTACCTTTCTTTCGCCTCGTTGCAGTCAAATACACCGTATGAAAACCAAAAGTGATGTTGTGCCAACACAAAACGCCATTACGATATTCATCTTAATCCTCCGAAAAACCGTGAAGTAACAAATTCTATTCTTGTGGTAATCCCCTGTTTGATCCATCGGTAGGTTACGCGGGCCTAAAAAAATCTTTGAAAAATTTTAAAACATCTCGGGATGATATTTCTATTCTGCCGGGTTCTCAGGGCGGAGATGGGAGGTCAGAGAAATACCGACTTGAAAAGAACGTGTGATTATAGCGATTGGTGTTGAGTCATTAATGATCTCGGGAGAAAAAAAAAATGTAACCGGAATATTTTTTCCAAATTTTCCAAAAATTTCTGGAAAACTTTTCAGAAAAAAAAATTTTCAAAAAGTTTTATTTTTGGGAAAGTTTTTGAAAAATTTTTCAACAATTTAAATAGGATAATTTTTTTTATCATTTAGATGTCGTATTTTTTGAGAATATTGGAAAATTAAAAAAGTAAGAAAACAATAGTATATAATTTAAAAAAATTATACTCGCAAAAATTTCTAGAAAATGATAAACAGATTTTCCGAAACAAATTATTGAAAAATTTTTTAAAACATTTCCCAAAAATACAATTGCTTAGCATCTCAATTTTTTTTGTTTCAAAAAAACAAATTTTCTAAAAAGTTGTGCAAAAATTTCTTGAAAATTTGGAAAAAATATTATTGTAACAATAAAATACAGATATTGGAAATTAGTCGTTCAAATTAGTACCAAAAAATGTTAAACTAATCTCGTTAAACTCTGAAATAAATATGGAACGTCAAGGGTATGTTGGGTGTCAGCACTTGGTTTTTACGAGACATATAAAAGACCTTATGCCTACATGGTGTCACGCCTTCCATAAAAATAATGCACAGTGGCAGATGTCCCCACAAAAATGCCGCGAAGAATTCAACGGCAGTAAGGAAACACGAAATTCGATGTTAGAATTCAGTGAAATAATGGGAGACAGAAAACGGAGAATTTTCGTATTTTCTTCCCCAATATTGGGTGTGAATAAAAAAGTGGTGGGGCTAAAGAGAGAGAGAGAGAGAAAAAAAAAGTAGTGAGAGGCGTTGGAGGGCACAGAGAATACAGTATATATACGAGAGTCGTTTCAACAAAAGCGTTTATTGCCGTGTACCTCTTAGAGATGCATTTTGTGCTCCCTTGCGTCCCTTTTTACAGTGAAAAGGTGCCAGGGCGAATGGAGATGGCTCCACTCTCCTTCCATCTACGTCCCCTTTGTACACCAAAGGAAAATCACCCTCGCGTGCCCGATCTATTTCCCTTCCTTTTTCTTCAAGCAAAAAATAAACAATAGCATTTCTGCGTGTTAGAGTCGTTTGAAAATAAAAGAAAGTGATTTTCATGAAGTTGAGGGAGATTGTGATTCGACAATTCACTTCGACCGATAAAAATCACATATTTCCAGGGATTTAATCAATTGTTATTTCGTGGGAGTGGATTTGATTCTCCTCACCACTGCAAAAAAAAAAATAATATCTTACCACACTCCCCCAATTTTTTTTCACCCACTGAAACGTCATTTAAATTGAAAATTCTGTCATTAAAAAATACCTGGATGACGTGTTCCTCTCGTTAAAGCACATTAGTATTGAAGTTTTCAATTTTCTATTAAAAATTCTGCTCTTGGATTTTTTTAATGGTAAAATCTTCGACTTCATTAATGAATTCGAGCGGGAAATTTGAATGCGGCTCGCGCTATCGCAGTGTACGCACATCACGCATGGAATTGAAAGATTGATTACTTCTCAGGAATAAATTGACATTTGGGAAAAATACAGTGTTTTTTTTTTGGATTGGTCGTTAATATAATCAAACAAATATGTTTGAACAATATTAATGGTTAATTGGAGGATTATCTAGCGCGATATGTGATATTCTCGCTCTTGTTACGGTTATGCAAAAAACACCCACTCGACCTCGACTCATCGTGGTGAGAGGGTGGAGTGGGTGGAGTGGGTGGAGTGGGTGGAGTGGGTGGTGTAGGGGATGGTGAGGCAGTAGTTTCTCGTTAATCGTTCAACTCTGGGCAAGTCCCGTGAGTGCACTGGAGTTTCCAATCGACGGATATAATATCTGTGTTACACTAACACAACTTTGGAGATCTACAGTGGCTTCCATTAAACAATAATATTCAATTGAATATTCATGATCCCAGAAGTGGGTCAACGTCTCAACTATTTTACTGGAATTTCAGGGAATTTCAGGGATGAAATTAAACCTCCAGGATTTACCCTTTTCATACGGATTTCTTTTTTTCTTCGGGTCTATCGTTGATTTTAAACTTGATTTAGTCATGAGGTCTGATTACCAACTGATTTATTAATTGCTTAATTAGCTGGGGAAGCGATGAGAGCAAAAAATTATTCTCTATCTCATCTTCGATGAACAGCGAGAATTTTATTCAGTAAAAAGAGATGTTCGTTACAATTTTAAAATTTCTGTTAATTAAAAATGTGGGAATAATGATTTCTTTTGAATACTCGAGGTAAAATGTAGATATTTAAATGAAAAATGTTCCAATTTGTGAGGGCGAAATTTTCTTATTTATCTGAGAAACGTTCAAGATATTTCAATGGTAAAATAAAAATATGGCGAAACATTCCTGGCACGTCATATCTTATATTAAGATCCCTTCAGTTGGAAGGAAGGAGAGCCCAAGAGCAGTGGTGACACAATTGTTAGGATTTGTGGCACGGCTCCAAGGCAATAGGCGACTTACCCCTCAGCGAAAAAATAAAAGACGTGGCTGAATAGGAGAGAGAGGGGTAGGAATAAAAAAAAATAATAATAATAAGAGATGGAAGATGGGAAGGGTGGATTCACGAGTCATTCACTCGGAAGTTTTGTCAGTAGCCGGTGGAATTAAAATCCCTTCCCTCTCTCTCTCTCTCCATTTTCCAATGTATTTTCCTTTCTCATCTTTTATTTTCTCATTTGTGTGTCACTGGAGTGAGCCATTTTACTCTGGCGAGAGGAAGTCAGAGTTCAGTTGTAAAACGCGAGGAAGAAATATTGAATTCTTCTACATCTGTCAGCTATGATTACTATCTGCTGGGAGCTACTATTCCCGTTGTTGCCATTTCTCATTGCTTTTTTATTACTCGAGTAATTGTGCCATCAGTTGCATTTCTATCTTCTGCAAAAAATTCAAACATTTTTTTTTAACGATAAGATAAGTGCGGGAGATGAACAGTTTGTACAGACTACCGGGTAAAAAAAATTCTAATCGGAATATTTTTTTCCAAATTTTCCAAAAATTTTTGGAAAACTTTTCAGAATTTTTTTTTTTAACCAAAAAAAATTATCAAAATTATTTTAAAAAATGTAAAAAAAAATGTCCTATTCAAATTTTCTAAAAATTTTTCAAAACCTTTTCCAAAAATAAAAATTTTTTGTTGTCCGGTTTGTTTTTCGTTTCATAAAAAAAAAATTCTGAAAAGTTTTCCAGAAATTTTTTGAAAATTTGGAAATAATATTCCGATTACATTTTATTTTACCCAGCATATAGTGCAAGCAGTGATTTTTCATCAATATCCGTTTTAATAAATAAATATTATTTTGCATTGTCCGGTAATTTTTCGCTTTAATTCAAAAGCACTTGGCGATACTGATTATCCAAAGCAATTATTTTGTCACCGCGAAAAATGCCTTTTAGTTTAAAATGCAGAGTTTTAACCGTAGGCTGAGTGGAGCCCCGGGTATGTGTAATTGAGACGATATTAACAGTTGTCGGATGCAGGCATTAGGCTGTACCTGCTTATGAATACAAATGGCGTATCTCTCGACAGGGGGAATTTTCAGGGAACCCAACAAGACGGTGTCGTTAATTTTCGCCCCGTCGAAAACTACCCCTCACCCTCCAACATCCCGATCCTCATCACCACTTTACCTGTTCACCGTTAATATCAACCGTGTCATTAATTTTCTCGTGCTTGTGTCAACTCCCAATCCCCACTTGCATTTTTAACTAAATATTTTCATCTAGAGTGAGAAAACAAAATTTTTTCCACCGAGTCATCAGCTTGATGAGGTACCAGTGATTAATCATTCTTTTTTTACTTTTCTCCGCAATTTTTCAGACATTTATTCGCAAGTACAAGTGCTTTTTTATTATCTATTCATTGAATTTGCGACGAAATTCAGGATAATAAAAAAAATCCATTGATGGTTTATTTGGGAAGGGTAATGGTGGAAAATGGTTTGGATTGTGAAGAAAAAGTCGAGAAGTACTTTGAGAAAGTACTTGTCATCAGTGCCAAGTACTTAAAGTGCGAAAAATATTTCTCCTGTATTACCGAGGATTTTGAAGGATGCAGAAAATTTCCGACTTTCGCGAAGTTCTGCGAGATGAGACATAGGGGCAAGTCTTACGCTCCAAGTTTCTAGAAACTTGGGATAAGTACCGATTTATTCATGCGAAGTCGCAAGGGTACTTACAGTGAATAAATATTGAAGAAGCTTTTGGAAGCCCCAAAAATACTGATAGAGTCAAAAATTTGCACAAGCAATTGGAACTCCTTGAAATAACTATTTTCCAGTTTAGACCCTTTACTGCTCTCAAGTACATGAAAAGTACTTTAAAATTTCTCTGTATTTCCTAAAAAAAATTGTCATCAAAATATTTTTTCCAAATTTTCAAAAAATTTGTGGAAAACTTTTCAGAAAATTTTTTTAATCATTTTTTTGTTTCATAAAAAAAATTCTGAAAAGTTTTCCACAAATTTTTAAAAATAAAAAAAAAAATATTCCGATTACCCTTTTTTTTACCCGGCGTACTTTGTTCTCAATATTTCACGCGAGATCACTTTCAGTTCGCCATTTTACAAAGTACTGGAAAATGGTAAAAAAATAGCTCGAAAAAATATCTCTTCATTAAAATATTTTTCACTCGAGCGAAATTCGGATTGATGTACGCTTGATTAACACTACAGTGTATCCTCACAGCGGGACTCATCAGCCCAGGATATGGATATTAACGTTTACGACCGCAATATTCCTTCTCTCCTCCCCCTCCCCCCAATCCATGCCCCACCAACAACAACAACCACAACAAAAAAAAAAAGGATCCCTCGTTTCAGCAGATTCATCATACCAAAAACAAGAAATATATCCACGGGTGGGCAGCCCCGCATTATCCAACGCTGAAAATCCACGGGGTTGCTAACGACGGATATCACACAGGATGGAATTTGAATTTCTTAATTTAATTAGCAACGGCTGTTGGAATGTTTAACATTGTTCGCCATAACGCATTGAAGTTAAAAAAAACAACGAAGAGTAGTTCAATGTATACGAGAAACGAGGGAAAAGGTACAGAGCCAAGGGCTTAACGACCGACAATAAAAAGTTTCGTCCATCTTATATAATTACCTCTGCCAAGGACTTGAGACTCTCTTCCTTCTGAGCACAATTTTCACATTTTTTATTTTCTCCTTTAGATTTTTCGTTTTTCAACCCCACAAGTTTTCCATGTTTCTCGCGCATTCCACGCCTCTTTCTTTTTACCGTCCTATCTTGTCACCCATCACTCGACTATTTTTTCTACTTTCTCAGCATTTTTTTCCTTGTACTGCCAGCATAACTCATAAATGGCGTTATAACTCTCGCGGAGAACTATGTATTTTGTTCTGGGAATATATAATTTTTATGTATCGATATATCGAGGAAATTTATTCGTGTCGAAGTACGGAAAATAAAATGAGACTGCGGTATAATGGCTTCAACGGGCTATCGCAAATCACTGATCATTCAGGACAGAGAATATTTTATAGCCAAAGTATTCGGTCTGATACTTATATTACCTCATGATTTCGCCGTAAATATTTCATGGTTTTAAATAGATTAATCCTGAGGAATTGTGTAAAATTATTTTTAGCGGGACGAATACAGAAATTTA
The DNA here is from genome assembly GCF_000806365.1 of Fopius arisanus. Taxonomy (NCBI): domain Eukaryota; kingdom Metazoa; phylum Arthropoda; class Insecta; order Hymenoptera; family Braconidae; genus Fopius; species Fopius arisanus. Next base: position 556,555 of record NW_011887814.1, on the reverse strand, counting down.
TTCAAATAATAATATGATAACCAATAAAATTGGTATAATTTCAACACGAGGGCAGGAAGATTTTAGATTCAAGGACGGAATGACTTGTTGGATCATCTCAATATTTATGTCGATGACCCAATGATTCCTCATCTTCTACTCCATCTTCGATGTGAAATTTCCCCTTCCCTCTCTGCAATATTAATTACTCCATTCCCTTCTCTCAGACATTCGCAGCCAATTAACACAACATTCTCCAAACATCAAGGACAACACCTCATTTTCGTCTGAAAAAATTCTTAACCGTCATTCTTCATCACCTCCTACATTTTTCACGCACATCCTCATCACTCGTCCAGGCAATCCACGGGAAGCACTTCTTGAAGATAAAACGGTATACGATCCTCTTATCAAGAATCCCTTAATTTTTCGTGACAACGACAGGTTCATTACGAATTAATGCCTCACCTGGCCTTGACGAGGTAATCACGAATTAATCATCACCTGGCCCCATCCGAACTCGCGATATTTTATCTTCAGACCCATTACCCACACCAAAAAAAAACCTGAACATAACGAAATTACGACTTCAAACATGAAATTCAATGCGTCCTATTTACCCAGCGAAAAAGTTCATTGCAGTTCGGTGAAGAAATTCATAATTTATTTGTTTGAATTTGAGAGCAGTGCAACTGGGTGACACGAGTATGCACTAATTTTTGTATGAAGCATGTAATTATTCGTCGGTGTGTCCACTCGGAGGGTTAAATATTGAAAAAAAAAAACCCCGACATCAGTTCCAAGAATAATTATCCGTCACTCATTTTTTAGTTGAAATGCAAGTGCAAATCGATTTTAAAAGCCGGTAATTCTGTTCTGCACTACAATTAATGCAAGTGGATCACAGAGGGATATAATTTATCGAGTATGAAATAATTTTTATTGGCTCCAAAATTTGTCAGCGGATATCAGATGAAATGGAAGATAATTAATAAAAATAGATGATGCTTGAAGTAATGGAAATCATTAAGGCGCGGCATTCGCCCCATCAATTGGAGAAAAGGATAAACCTAAATATTTGACTTTGGCCCGCAAGTTGTCTCCGGGAAAAAAATGATAATTGAATTTTGAAGGGGTGAAACAAGCTGCCAACATCCACATCTGAGCCCCCAACCCTCTTGTTTACACGAGGATCAAAGCATCACAGTGCGCCCTCTTGTTTCGCCCGTAGGCAACTCCCTCATCCTCTCTCTCTCTCCTATCGTTTGTTAAATTTTTTCTTCTCCCCGTGTGTCTTGATGCTCAAGTATACACGAGGGTGGCTTTAATATCGCCTCAACACTGCAACCGAGTGAAAATGTCTGGGGTCGTGTTAATTAATTCGAAAGGTAAACTGCAGACGAAACAATTGGCTCTCGCGGGTTTTCACGGAATGGCGGGAGGGCTGGAGAGAGGGAAACAAAATGGCTGGTGCCCTTCGGCTTTTCAACTGGCACCGACGTCTCCCCGTGGGAATTGGAATGTACCAAGTGAGAGAGCTGTTCAAAATTGCGGAATACCGAGGCCCCTAGTGACATTCATAAGCCAATCACTCGGCCACACAATACCCTCTACCCCAATATGTGCCGGAAGTGGCGACCTGTGGTACCCCCGCAAGTATCGAGTTACCTATTCAGTCGAAATAGGGGAGTAACAGAAATCTCAACCGCTTTACAGTTTTCGTTGAAAAATTGTCAACCAATAAAAAATAGGTCATATTATTTCGCTCTCTATCTGCTGTTGGAACTCGTAAATTTTGAGAACAAATGGAAATTCATGGCAGGCCGGATGCATAAATGTGGATGTACTGAATCAAAATAGAGTGGAGTCAGTAGCTGAAATTATGGGTGATCATCGTTAAATTCGGGGTGTCGTTATTTTTTAGAGCTGCGGGAAACAAAGTGAGGAACCGCAAGTGCCACCTTTTGAAATATACCCGGGTAAAAAAAAATTGTAATCGCAATATTTTTTCCAAATTTTCAAAACATTCTTAGAAAACATTTCGGAAAATTTTTCTTTTGAAACAAAAAAGACAATGGGGGTACGAAAGAATTTTATTTTTGGGAAATGTTTTGAAAAATTTTTCAAAAATTTCTTTCGGAAATTTTTTTTTTATCATTTTCTAGAAATTTTTGCGCTTTTAATTTTTTTTTAATTATACCGTTGTTTTCTTACTTTTTTTATTTTTCAATATTCTCAAAAAATACGCCACCTAAACAATAAAAAAAATTCCTATTCAAATTTTTGAAAAATTTTTCAAAACCTTTCCCAAAAATAAAATTATATTTTTTTCCGATTCTTTTGTATCATAAAAAAAAAAATTCTGAAAAGTTTTCCCGAAATTTTATAAAATTTGTAAAAATATTCCGATAAAATTGTTTTTTACCCGGGTATGCAAAAAATGAAATGCGATTTTTCGAATATTTCATATTTCATATTTCATATTTCATATTTCATATTTCATATTTCATGACATCATGGCGATGTCACGAGATAATCAGGAATGTCATATTCATTCAGCCGAGAGGGTAAATAAGGGCGAATACATTGGGTATAAAGGCAAGAGGGTTCTCCTTAAATTCGTAAGAATCCCCTCGAGGTATTACGAAAGAGGGAGTTACATTCAATTATGATACTTCAATCCAAAAGCAACTTCATTTGCCCCCTCTTTCTTGATGGTGAGTGTGGAGGCAAAAGAGGAGAGAACTTTTCTTTCTTCGAATCTCCTATGTATCCATCCTCCCGGCACGCCAACCTATACAGCTTCCTTTGCTCCCCGGTGTTCATTAGTGACCCGTGGGTACTTATTTTCTTTCAAACTTTTCCTCTTCCCAATTTTTTTTCAACTACCCATCCCCCTCCTCACCTTTTTTCGCTTCTTCTCTCGTCAGTCGTCTCGGCATGAAAGGCACTGTCTCGTGATTTCCATTGAGCAATGAGACACGTGACGCCTATATAACGTACTTTTCATCTCACCTCTATTCATTGTATGCACTCGTTTTCACTTATATTCTCAGTGAAGTCTTCATGGAGAAGTTGCTAGTGCCGGAGGGGAGAGCAAAGCGTCTGCCACGTTATTATTATATTTATGAGATTTTTTTCTTTCGTTCTTTTATTTTTTAGATCAAACGCAGAGTTCATGCGGGTGTTTCAAATTTAGAGTAAGTGCAGTTAAAAAAATATTCAAACAAACTTGGTTTAAGATTTCACAGGTCTTAACTTGAGACTTTGGAAAGCTTTAATTTGAGGTCTCAAAGTCTTCAAGTGACTGTTTTGAAAGACTTTATTTCAGGGTGTACAAAAGATTGCTCGAAGTGTTAATTTGAAACTCTCCAGCACCCGAATTATGAGCTTTGAACATTTCACCTTCAGACTTTTTTTTTAAATTACCCCATCATATGGAATAGTGGCGGTCAAATTCATGCAAACAGGAGTCGCGAGGTAAATATTTGATTTAATCAATTTAATCCACAATTGTCATTTCATGAAACCACAAAATGTCAGTCTCCATTCCATTCATCAGCGACCATTTTTTTTTCCACCCCATTCCCCCGTGATTTTCGAAACGATTTCAAATCCAGTGAATTACCTTGACTGAAAATAGATCCCCATAATTCTCCACTCCTTCCAAAGGTCAGAAATCAGAAATAATTTGTTGGAAAGAAAAGCCCTGAAATATAGAGGAGCAATGAATAGTTTAACAGCTCCGACAAATCTCGATTCAAATTGGCATATCGATAGGACTATTACCTCGAACAATGCCCACCCCCTCTTCACCCCCTGGACTATCACTCGGAATTCATTTTGCCCGGCAGTTACAGCTCGAGTTTCCCTTTTCGCCATCTCCACCCTCGACTGCTTCTTCAATCTTTTTTTTTTTCCTTCCATTTTATTTCAACTACTACCCCCTAACCCCAATCCCCACCCACCGCGAACGCCTTCCTCACGGCAAACTCTTCTCGAATGTGCAATCATGACCGTGGGTCCCGCTTAGAAGAGAAAAAGTAATTTCCGAAGCGTAATTACGGGGCCAGTATCAACATAGACGTCTTTCCCACTTTTCTTTTATCCTTTCTGTCTCTGTTTCTTTCCACTGCCTCTTTGATTCACCCCTTACCCTCACCTTACCCCATATCCAAGCAATGAAACACCCAAACCAATGGGAGAAATTGAGTTTTAGAGTAATTGCTTCAGTTTTGTGATCGATTGACGTCTTTAGCACTTGTATAACATCAAAAAAATATTGACCAATGAAAATTCATCTAGGATGAAATTTTTTAGTAATTCTAGACGTGTGGAATTTATTCGAGAAGTTCATACGGTAATGAAATAATTGCTCTTTGGCGTCCTGGGTAAAAAAAAATTGTAATTGGAATACTTTTTCCAAATTTTCAAAAAATTTCGCGAAAACTCTTCAGAAATTTTTTTTTATGAAACCAAAAAAAAGGAAGATAAAAGAATTTTATTTTTGGGAAAGGTTTTGAAGAATTTTTCAAAATTTGAATTGGGAAATTTTTTTTAGTATTTAGATGGCGTATTTTTTGAGAATATTGAAAAATAAAAAAAGTACGAAAACAACAGTGTAATTAAATGATAAAAAAAAATTTGCGAAACAAATTTTTGAAAAATATATCAAAATATTTTCCAAAAATAAAATAGTTTTGTTCCCCGATTTTTTTTGTTTCAAAAGAAAAAATTTCCGTAAATTTTTCGAGAAATGTTTTGAAAATTTGAAAAAAATATTTCGATTACAATTTTTTTTTACCCGGGGTGATTGTACTGACTTCTGAAATCTGTTCTTCCCATCCAATTCACTCCGATGGAACACATTTCGACTGTTAGCTATCGAGATAACCGAGATTTCGCTTCCAAACGGGTAAAAACATTTTGATCACTGATTTGAATACTAATCAAAGCGAAATAATCACTGAGTACCATCCGAAATCGGGAATTCCTCTAGCTTTCTAGTGCTCTATTCACCGTCTCTCTGTGCCCTCTCATCGTCAAACTAATTGACATGAACCGCCTCTCGACTTTGATATGAAAATTCCGGAAAAAAAATTATTAATTTCCGCAGCTCAATTTCCTCGTCTCTACCAAATACAAAGAACTTGTTCATTACACTCATTTCACTATCCATGAATAATAAATGAGAATAACCATTTTACAGGGAGCTGAAGAATGTTAACCCCGGATTCAATTTACGTGTAAATTTATACAAAAGTTTCATTTTCATATTTTTTCCTCACTCCACAAGTTGCCACTATTATTTTTCCATTCATCTTCATTTATCATATTGAACGAAAAATACGAGAGATAAGAATTCGCACAATTATGCGATCATACGTGAATAATTCACGGAAATGATTTATGTACCCGGTAAAAAAAATTGTAATCGGAATATTTTTTCCAAATTTTGAAACAAAAAAAAAATCGAAAAACAAAAAAAATTGTATTTTCGGGAAATGTGAAAAATTTTTCAAAAATTTTTTTCGAACAGTTTTTTTTTATACTTTTCTAGAAATTTTTGGGAATATAATTTGTTTTTTAATTATACTGTTGTTTTCTTACTTTTTTGATTTTTCAATATTCTCAAAAAATACGCCATCTAAAATTAAAAAAATTTTCCTATTCAAATTTTTTGAAAAATTTTTCAAAACCTTTCCCAAAAAAAAATTCTCTTGTTTTCCGATTTTTTTTGTCATAAAAAAACTTTTTTGAAAAGTTTTCCCGCAATTTTTTGAAAATTTGGAAAAAGTATTCCAATTACAATTTTTTTACCCGGGCAACTTGACTGGAGGTAAAAAACCAATTTGTTCATTTGCAAGGAATTCAACAGAATGCTAATATCACTTTTGTTGTCGGTAAAAGTGTTGAGTTCTCTCGCTAGAAAATTCAAGCGTAACCAATTGTGTACTGAAATGTTAGCGTAATGATGCAAATTATTTAACAAAGCGTCAAACTCAATAAAATGAAAAATAAAAGTTGAGTGTTTTTATTTAACAACCGCGAGTTCTCAGAAATCTCGTCTGGTGTGAGTACGTCATATTGGCAACAAAATGCAGTCGCATTCTCGGAATTCGCATCTCCTATTTCTCCATAAGTACTGTACTCAGGCCTCTAAAACCCCGGGATAATAAACTTTACCAGTCAGCGCACTAGTTTTATTGCGCAGTACACGAATTTTTACGGTGCTCTCACATTGAGCCCATTTTACTGAGCAGCACCGGACTTATTACCGCGATTTCGTTAGAAATATTCCTGTAATTTCTCTCCGAGGAAAAAAAAAAGAGGAGAAAAAAAAATCACCCACCAAAATCATGTGTCCCAATTTCACCAGGGACTTTCCCCTCAGATTTATTATTCTTATTTTCTCCTGAATAAGAAAAAAACAGATGAAAAACACATAAATAAACATCAATGTTTGGGCATTCGTTTTTTCAGTCAAAACCCCTGTCAAATAATGGGCCCTACGATCTTTATCAGGTACAAACAATCTATCAGAGGGGCGATAAGCAGATATTGAACTCCACTCGAGTTTCCTACTGAGTTTGAAGGATTGACCTACCGGAGAGTTTATCAGGAAATTCAAACATTGGAATAAATGTAGCAGCCACAGTTGAGAGGCATTGAACTGATGTTAGGTTAGGTCAGTCAAGCAGGTTAAGTTGAGTTACCCCGGGCACCTGCCTCGCCATCCTAGCCTCTTCCAGGGGATAAATAGAACGAGGGCATTTAGCACTTCATTATCCTCTCTGAGGCAGATACTTGTTTACGACGATTCTTCCCCAGGGTTTGGAGAACTACCCAGTGGAAACTGCTGATGAAACGTTACGAGCCGATATACCTCTGGTCTATCAAAGCCCTGGGTTCACCTCCCCAAGGCCCTCCACCAGTGAATTAGGGCTTTAAAGTCGTTTAATGATGTCTGGATTGAGGATTGTTCCCGATTAATTCGCTGGATAAAAGCTGGGGTAGGGTAGTACGAGATAATGCAGAGTTGAGAGTTATGGCATTGACATTGTCTGCGAGATACACCAGTTATCGCTGCCAAAATATTTCAACAATGATGATAATAACGGAATAATAATGACGAGACCTACTGCGCACTCTGTGCGCCAATTTTGAATTTGGCGGTTCAACTCGACCAATGAGGAATTAGTCCTACGCATTTCGAGATATTTCGACTCGGGCGAACTTCATTTCTGTGTTTCGACTTTCATAATAAGGATAATAAGAATAATTTCTTCAATCCCAAGGAAATGACAAATTCTGTTAAATGAAATACTCGTTATTTATAAAATCATCAGAGGTGTCGAGTACCTCGTCTATTGTGATACGCCCCTTTCCTTTGGAACTGATCAAAACCCTAAAACCCTAAAACCCGTATCACCCTACCTACCCCAGGTCCCACATAACCTCAACTTTAATCATTCCCTAACCGTTCCTATATTCCCTCCCATAAAACTTCCGCGAGAGTGCGCACTACTAAAACACCCATAAAGTACTGGGTAGAATCCCTTATCACCCCGACAAAAAACTAGCGCCGAGAACTCAGAGACTCTAACCTTCATTTTATACAGAGTAAAAAGAAAAGTCGGATAAATTTATACACTCGTCACGTACATACGTATAAGTTGGTATAACGCCTCTTCACCCATTCCGCATTTTCCCCTAGCTATCTGTCATTTTCTCCCCTGTCCCGCCTATTTTTTCTTCTAGCCTTTCCCGCCTTTCCCTCCTTTCCCGCCTTTCCCTCCTTTCCCGCCTTTCCTGCTTTCGACCTGAATGATCTCTTTCCCATTATTTCCCACCAATTTCTAATGTTTCTTACGCTTTGCCGTCAATTTTACCACCAACTCTGGTAAGTTAGTTGATGAAGGAAAACGTTGAGCCAAGTCAGTGTACATACTATGGGGTATAAATCCTTCTGGTGGATGAAGGACGGGCATTGGTTGGCGGGTGGAGGAGGTGGAGGAGGTGGAGGAGGTGGAGGAAGTGGAGGAGGTGGAGAAAAAGGTTACACCGGAGACCAGGACTGATGGAGGGTTGAATAAACCATAGAAGGCTCTGATGCTCGTTGGGGTGAAACTACGGGGTTGAGCGTCTGTGGCAGGGGTAGGGTAGGAGGGGAATTTGGGAGGAAGGAAGAAGAGTATGGCCACACAGGGTGCACCACCGGATTACCATAAGTCCACTTAGGCCAAGATTGGTCTTGAGAACTCTCATTTCAGGTGGGATGTATTATATGTGGCCTTGTGTGGTGTGTGTTGGCGTTTACGAGGTTCCTTGGGGATGAGAGGAGGATACGAGGGCTGTTTTAGGGATGCATCGAGGGTGTGAGGGTTTGGGAGGAATTTTTAGGGCAGGAAGGGGAGAATATTTGAAGAAATTGAAGGAGTTAATGAGTCTCACTTGCAAATGCCACCTTGGACTACTCTTGTAACCATTATGCCCCCAATCGATCCTTGAATGTGATACCAAGTGGCTCTTTCCCATCTGAGATACTTCGGAGGGGCTCCAGGTTCGTACGTAACCGGAGAACTTGATCGGGATGAAGGGCTTGAGTGGAATTGATTACAGGATAAATCGATCTCTCCTTTGGTATGTCACCAGCAGGGTTTCAAGGAACGCCTCTGTCTGCACCCGAGTGGCTTCAGGCTTCATTTTTTACCCTATTTCCTCTGCATCAATCACTTAAAACATTTTCAAAACAATTTTTCTTTTTATTTTTAACTCTTCGACGAATAATTTTCCATGGAGCGTTAGTAAATATCGATTTTCATCGAGCATTCCATTAAAATCCTTTCAATCTACATCTTCGGAGAGAAAGATTGCAAAAAAGGATGCATAATTCATTGGAGACTGAATCTTAGGCTTGATTGATTCAGAACCCGGGTAAAATAAAATTGTAGTCGGAATATTTTTTTCAAATTTTTCAAAAATTTGAATAGGTAATTTTTTTTTTATAATTGAGATGGCGTATTTTTTGAGAATATTGAAAAATCAAAAAAGTAAGAAAACAACCGTATAATTAAAACAAAAAATTATATGCCCAAAAATTGGTAGGAAATGTTAAAAAAAAAATTCTGCAAAGTTTTCGAAAAATTTTTTGAAAATTTGGAAAAAATATTCCGATTAACATTTTTTTTACGTGAGAATCAGGAGAAAAAAATATTGATTCACCAAATAATTGGAATTTATTCTAAAAAATTGTAAATAAACTGGAGATTCAAATTGATTATTTGAATAATCATTCTAAGAATCATTATTGAATATTGGAGAATATTTTTCAGTCAGCCTTAATAATTCCGAAGATCCCCAGAGTCACCTAATTTCCAAGTTGAGTGCCTCCCGATAAAAACAAAAAAACCTCGAACCCCTCAGACTATTCTCCCCCGACTTTATCACCGCAACCCCATCCGCCTTAACGATATGAAATCCTCTAGCGTACGTGCTACCTAGAGCATCCCCTTTCTCGAAAAATTCCGTATAAAAAACAACATCTCACCCCCAACACTGAACCGTCGGATGCCATCATCCCTCCCTACTCTATTTTCATACGAATTTTTATCCTGCATTAACAAACGCCCTGCCATAATGGACGTGAATTCTCATTCCCCGTATCTGCATCCCCTATTTTTTCATCACGCAGTTAATATCCTGCGAGTAAAAACGAAAAAAAAAAAAAAATACAAACGAAAAATAGATAAATTCCATGACGAGATCGGTAATCATTGAGTCGACACGTGCAATAGAATATTTAATATCATCCGTAACAACTGACGTTCCCTCGTATAGCGAACGCATATGCATATGAACCCCTCGTCCACCCTCTCACCCCCCAGCTCTCCTACCGAAATCGATATAATCCTGAGTTTATTGAAACGTGAATCTCGATAGGCCAGAGAGATGGGGTCGTAGTTTACATATGGCTGTCTCTCTCGTTTGAATTTTAACTCATTCAATGTATGAGGTGTAGCGCTCTGATGGAGTAGGAGGTGGCTAGTGGGTGGGAGGGGGAGAAAGGGGTGGTAGACCGTCTGATTCGTAACAGCCGGTCGTTTATTAACTGATCGGGGATAAATATTAATGCGGCCTCACAGCCACCAGTGATATGAAATTCGCCAACCGCGCGATCCGTTATAATTCGACCAGTACCAATGTACTCCATTCAATGGGGGTAACGATCAAGGGCTTATGTTACTGGTTATTTCATAATGCAAAGAAATTCCAGTGATTTCGCCGGATTGGATTTTGTCAATGGGACTGTGTTCGTAAATTCGGTGGAGTGTTTGGGAATTTTGAAATTATCCCAAAGGGATAATACGGGGATTTCGAGGATTTATCGAGTGAAGTTCAAAAGTTGTGGAATAAATATTCAATTAAGCGGTGATGTTAAAAATTTCGGGAAATATGGGTTAAAAGACAGTTGAATTTTCAATGATTTGCGTGATTCTGGTTGATTTCCGTGATTAGAAAAATGAATCCTGTATTTCAGAGTGTATTTATGATGTTATTTGAGTGAACGAAATGAACAAATTCATGGCAAGAATATTCAACAGGTAAAGTTAAGATAATTTATTCAGAGTGAGGGCTCCTAGGAGTAGAAAAAAAGTAATAGGGAAAAAGCCTATAAAATGACGATCATATAAAATCATAAAGTCATAATGCCCGAAAGCTCTTTGAAAGCACTCACATACTCCATCAACCAATTACGTAAACAACCTCGCACAATGATAAACATCACAAAATGGGGGTAAAAAAATATTAACACAATTTTGCCTTACATCCATAGCGGTATCCATGTCTCCGGGTATTAAAATTAATTGGAGCATAGCCGGAGTTACCTCAACAAACGTTATTTCCCCGTTACCACACAGCACACAAGAACAACAGAGCAACGTAGGTCGTTGCTGCGGTAATGGCCAATGTCTCGCGAAATGGATGCGAGTATGACGGACCTTTTGAAACCATACCGGTTAGCGGTAACGTAGTGGTAGTACGGCGTCAAAACATAAATATTCATCGTGCGATGTCGTTAGAACTGGACCTGGTTATTCCTATATACATTTGAGCGTAACACGGTACTACCATATACAAAACGAATACAACAGAGGGACTAAAACTCGTACCCCGCCGCTTCCCTCATCCCTTTTCACGCGTACACCCCAAAACAACGGAAACTTCTACTGGAACAATATAATGACTGCCAACATAATAAACACGGAATATATACCGTGTCGGAGAATTTGAATTTCCCGAATTCCCCGGTGGACTTGTATTTTCATCGTAAATCGTGATGTTTCAGGCAATATTTGGTAATAATGATGAAATATAAATGTTTGGAGTGCAGGTTGTTAGTTTGGCGGTGGTCAAATGGACTTGAAACTTCTCGAGTCTGTGCTTTAGAGGTTAGGTTATTGCGGCACCAGGCGGGAATAATTCTATTGGATTGCGTGATTCAATTCTCATTTAAATTACCGACCGTTGGTATCTCATGGTCTACTGGCGAAATTTCGCGGGCAGTTATGGGTAATGGGATAAAGTGCCATTTTACGGACGCTCTGGTTTTTTTTTTGGTTAAGTTATAAAGAATGTTGGGAAAAATATGTGTAGGTAGCTCCTTTTCCTGGAATCCATTTCGTATTAGTGTTACGCATAATCATGACTCTTTTCCCTTTCTTCTACTCCCTATCCCATGAATTATGATATTGCACATGGCATGCATAATCCCAGTGCACATGATACGATACTCGTTGGGTAATTTTTCCAGGAAATGAGAAAAATCTAGTGGCTCACGTCACGTAGAATATAATACACTCTGCGGAGCCCTTTCGCGTTTGAAAACGTGATGCAAGTTCTCACGGAAGATTCGGAAGTCATTTTTAAACATTTTTTTCCCGCTCCCTCTCTCTCTCTTCGCGTACGTGATCAATTTTGTGAGAACGACCCGGGAGGGTCGTACCCCATTTTCAACGCGAAATATTATCGTCGGAAGAAGCACATACTGTTGAGGAGCGGGGGAGGGGGAGTTCCGAAAACGTCAGCGAAATGGCAAACTTGCGGAAGAATGGCCAGTGAACTTTGAACCGTCTATAACGTTCTGAACCTTCGCTTCCGGTGGCTTTTTTTTTTCTTGCTCTCCCATTCTTGGGGAGAGGGACGCCATCTCGCACCGACGTCTAGTGCACCCGGCGTCCCTCCAGGAGTCGCGTGCAGCGCATTGCGAGGAATTCTTTTGAAGAATTCAACTGCGAGCCAAGTGTCAGCTAGGTAAATATTCCTACCCATTTTATCAGGCAACACCTTATTTTCTTGTACCTGGGTAAAAAAAAATTGTAATCGGAATATTTTTTCTGAATTTTCAAAAAATTTTTTTATGAAGCAAAAAAAGATCGGAAAACAAAACGATATATATTTATTCATATATATATATATATATATTTATTTTTGGAAAGGTTTTGAAAAATGTTTCAAAAATTTGAATAGGAATTTTTTTTAAATTATTTTAATGGCATATTTTTTGAAAATATTGAAGAATCAAAAAAGTAAGAAACAAGAAACAAATTTTTGTAGAATTTTGCAAAACATTGCCCAAAAATACAATTGTTTTGTTTCCCGATTTTTTGTGGTTAAAAAAAAATTTCTGAAAAGTTTTCCAGAAATTTTTGGAAAATTTGGAAAAAATATTCCGATTATAATTTTTTTTACCCTGGTATCGATTGACTTCGTAAATTAATATGAAACATTTCCAGGAATTTGACGGAAATATTTGAAAATCTTGGATTAACGACACGAGATTTTTTCGAAGAATTCGTCGTCGCGCGGTGAAAAATAAACTAATGGAACCATAAAAATTGTCAGAATTGCGTTCCAAGAGGGAGAAAACAGGGGAGAGTGTGGGGTGGTACCGGAAACATCGCGTGCACTTGTTAAATTCTATTCGATCCAGACCGGATGTTATTATGTGCCATTTAGCGAGGAATTTACGGAGCCCTTTCGTTCACTTCCGACAATGTCTTTCACATTCTCGAGGTAGAGGGTAGGGGCTGTAGAAAATTTATTTGTTACATAATGACTTCAACTTAGTGAGATTAAAGGAGAGCACGAGGGGCGCACGCAGAAAAGAAAACATTTATTCCACCCCGATTATCGAGATCCTATCAACCCAGTAAGACATCGAGGAAAGAATTTCCCCTCAAATATAAAACCAGGAATTTTGAAAAAAAATATTTTCCTCTCACTGACACTCACCAGTAAAATGAGTCCGTGGAATTTCAATTTTTACCGAGTGCTGGAACGATATAATCTCGATTCCAATCGAGTCCCAATTTTCTCAATAGCCCAGTACATCAGTATGCGAGACATACGATGGTAGCGATCCATCAGGACCTACTCCAAAAAGCACGGAGACATTAAGAACTAAAACCCTGAAACCCCAGCGCTCACAGTCTCCATCCAGTCATTCGTCCCTTTTCCTTTCCATCTACCAAACTAACCGGCAATTTCCATTTCGACGTGTAATTGGACGTACCCCTATTTCCATCCCCTTTTCCCTCATCCCGTCAGAGTATCGCGTTACATTCACGAGGGGTTTGAGTCATCTGGAGACCCTCCCCGCAACCTCCTATGGGCCAAAATCTAATCAGCTTCCTTTATTGGCTATCGTTTTTTAGGTGGAGAAGAATTGGAGCAGAGATGTCGAACAGAAATTTCATTCCGAGGTAAAATAAAGGAATCAATCGAGGGGATGGAAATTCTTGAATCAGAGGCTTTTTTCCTTCTTCCATTAATTGCGCGGGAAGATTTAGGTGTTGCTGTTGTGACATTCAATTTAAAAGGTATTAGGAGACTTTGAATATTTTTTTTTTTTCGGGCAATTGAGGGAGACATAATAAGTATTGATAAATATTCCGAAAATTCGGGAATGGCAATATTTATTCAACAACGCGAAAATCATCGCGATACAAGCAATTATCATGCCGACTCCATCACGGAAATTCTCTCCAATAGCGAATAAAGCCAGCATCCACTTGATGAAATAACAATATTTTTTAACAGGACATCTCTTTTCCACGGACGCTTCTATTTTTTTTTTGATTATTTATCCTCACTGTATAAACATTTGCACTCAAAATAGAGGGAAATGTGTTGCCAAGTAAATAAAACATCCAAATGCATCTGCACGAATCGATGATGATGTATGTCTGGGAATAAATTAATTATTCACGAATTTATTGGAACCGTTGTATTTCGTATTCTCCAAACGGTGAAGTGAAATCATTAATATTCGGTGTTATAATTGACGGGAATAATTTCCATAATATTTGTTAGACGAATATACGATATATCAGATTAATTGCTCAATTTTTTTTTCATTTTTTTATCGTCAATCTTGTTATTGAGCGGAATGATAGGAGCGACAATCGAAGAACCAAAAAGTCAAGTTCCCTTGATCACTTCAACCCTCTCCTAACCCCCAAAATTCACGAAATAAATCACCTAGTTTTTGATCACTCCAGAGCAGAGAATTCCCCCTTTTCAGGTTGAGAAAAAAAGTCTCAATTCTCCGGACAGAGAAAAAGCCTTTTCCATGAGCGTAAAGTCTCTTCTCCTTTTTCATTCGTCTCTTCTTCAGCGCGGAGCTTTGGATTTCCGTGAAAAGCCGCCGCAGCCGGTGGAAAACAAAAAAGAAAGAGTTAAATAAAAAAAAATGAAAGGGGTGAGGTTGAATGGGTGAAGAGAAAATCCGCCGACGTTCGAGCGTCGATCCCAAAGGGGGTGGTGGTAAGGGATTGGCAAACGAGAAGCCAAGGAAAATTCTCACGCCTTACCGGATATGAGAAGATGCGCTCGTGGTGAATGATTGCAATGCGGCTCATGTCCAAAAATAATACAAAACTCGTGCCAAGGTAAACTGGATTAGGAAGCTGTAATGAATGATCCTACAGGGGTGCTCTGCGGGGTATTAACCGAAATCGAAATTATCGGTGCGATTTCTGAGCTGATTATTTCTCGTGGCGATCAGAGGTATGCAGAAACAATTCAATTCTCAAATTAAATGGGGATTCCCGGGTAAAAAAAAATGTAATCGGAATTACATTTCCGATTACAATTTTCTTTTTTTTTTTTTCCAAATTTTCGAAAAATTCCTGGAAGACTTTTCAAAATTTTTTTTATGAAACAGAAAAAAATCGGATAACAAAACAATTCTATTTTTGGGAAAGGTGTTGAAAAATTTTTCAAAAATTTTGATAGGAAATTTTTTTTATCATGCAGATGGCGGAGTTTTTGGGAATATTGAAAAATCAAAAAAGTAAGAAAATGACAGTATAATTTTAAAAAAATGATATTTTCGAAAATTTCGGGAAATGATAGAAAAAATTTTCCGAAACGAATTTTTGAAAATTTTTTCAAAACGCTCCCCAAAAATACGATTGTTTTGTTTCCCGACTTTTTTTTGTTTCAAAAAAAAAAAAATTCGCAACAGTTCTCTAGAAATTTTTTGAAAATTAAAAAAAAATATTCCGATTACAATTTTCTTTCTACCCGGATTTCTATTAAAAATTTCAGTGGTGCATTAACGACGGAAAATAGTTCATTCAGTCTGAAAACCCCATCAATTAATCCATTTATAATTCAATCGTTTCAAATCGACAAATCCCTAAACCCCTGGTCAGCAGTCGGATTATTTTCTGAAACTATAACTATTTATAGTTATTAACATGTCCATTGATTTGCGGGAACGCTCCAATGGGAAATGAAGATTAGCAAGGAATTCTGTAACATCAACGCAGCATCCATCACAGAGTCATGAAAATTTCTTAAATAATATCAAATAATATTACTCTAAATAACAAAATAAATATATAACTAAGTTCTTGGTGAAAGCGTTGGCTGAGTCCTCAAAGCGCAGCATCCAGCCCATTATCCTGAAATAACTAAGACCTAAGTGAAGTAACCCATGCGTCCCAATAACGTGTCGACTCCGTGACGTTGGTTGCGGCAAACTTTTTAACACGGCACCTTTCTTCCTCTGCCGTCAAGTTTTTTCCCTGCCAACATTGTAAAGCCACTCCTTTGCTCTGCGAAGGTAACGGCTGGCAGAGGTGCCAGAAGAAGCCCAAGTGCACCGGCTGCCTGACTGCAGTGTGGGGCTGCACTACTTGCTCAGTGTTGGCAAGTAGCAAAAGGTGGGGGTGAGAGAAAAAGGGATGAAAAAAAAAAGAAGGGGGTTGAAAGACCGGGATGACGTTGGGAAAGGGGAGGAGGAAGAACTGGAGAAAAGAGATGGGGGTAGCTTACATCGTCATTAACTTTGTTCAAAGCGATATCTTACGTACTAAAGTTTCTGAAATGACGTTTACGTGGGTTTATACCAAAGTTGGGAGGTAACAGTGAGAGATAGCGTTGTCAAGGATATATCGTTGATGGTACTATTTTTGCTGTGAAGACGGAATAACGGAGATCTATCATTTCTACCTGTCATTTTCGTTGTATCATCTTGGACTACTGTTACAGGATTTTGGTAACGATGCCCGGGTTAAAAAAAATTCTAATCGGAATATTTCTTCCAAATAATTGTAATCGGAATATTTTTTCCAAATTTTTAAAACATTTCTGGAAAACTTTTCGGTAAATCTTTCAATTTTTCCATTTTTTTTTTAGGAAATGTTTTGATGAATTTTTCACAATTTTTTTTTAGGAAATGTTTTGATGAATTTTTTAAAACCTTTGGCAAAAATAAAATTGCTTTGTTTTCCGAATTTTTTTTTTTTCATAAAAAAAAATTTCTGAAAAGTTTTGCCGAAATTTTTTTGAAAATTTGGAAAAAATATTCCGATCACAATTTTTTTTACCTGGGTTCCGAAATTCACTCATGTCTTTAGACATGTCCACCAAAAAAATAATCAATCAGAGGGGAAAAAAAAAATTCCACTCTCCCCGCATTCCACACCACTTACTTCGAAGGTGTTAAGGAGCTTTAAAGTTTCTCCATCAGCCATTCCTGCAAAACCCCCTAAACTGTTGACATAAAAACCTCCCCTGATCCATCTAATGACCCTGCCTCCATTATTTATCTCCCCTTCACTCCGACTGCACCAATACCCAAAAAAAGAAAAGAAAAAAAAGTACGCAACGCGTATCAACTCATCCCACTGGGGTGTTCTCCCCATTTATTCTCCGCCATTAACTCGTCGTCGTTGTGATAAAGATTGGCGTTTAGAATCGTAACCTGCGTTTTCTAGACGCGTTCTCAAAAGGTTACGAGCAAGCAGGGGCAAGCCAAGAGATGAGAGAGGGGTGGAAAAAGTCAAGGGAGAGACGGTGATAAATGTACAAGCGCTTAACGCTTTTCGATTTGGTAGAGGTCTGCAACCACCATCCAACGCATTTTGTTGGGTAGGAAGGACTATATCCCAAGGTATTCACTGGACCCCTTCCTCCAACTGAAACCACAAACACTGCGAAGCGCAATAACCCAAGGACGGTGATAAGGGAAACATGGAAGGCATCGTTGACCCAATGGACACAGCTACCCCGGGTGCTTGTACTTGTGTTTGTGTATGTCTATACCCTTGCTAACACGTTCTGGTGTAACTAGATCCCTCTAGAGGGTCTTAGATTCACGTTTAGAGTGGCAGCGAAATACTCTATCGTAAACATCTCATTCTCATGTAATGCGGAAATGTGAAACATTTTTTGAGGTGGAATTGAATTTTTTTTAATGGACTCGTTTCCCTTTTTTAGGGGTGGGTTGGTTCAATTCTCAAAGGGTTTCCTGGGGGGAGATCAAATAGTCTTCTTGAAAATTAGGGCATATTTGTATCTTTTTACAGGTTTTGGAGAATACAATGTTGATGTATTCTGCAATGGAGGGTTTTTAGGGTGAGTTGCTTTTATTTTTAGAAAATCCCTCGGTCTTTGCAATGAGGTATTTTGGGGTGTTGAGGTTGAAAATAAATGACCTGGTGCATTGCTTCGGGCGGTGGGTTGTACGAGATCAAAGGTATGATGTCTGAGCGACATCTGGAGTATTTGGGTTTTTATCAATTGAATTTGGTACGAAGGGCTTGTTGATGGGTGGACATCAGGACGAAGGACAATAGAAGAGAGTCCATGAAGTGGGGTATAATCGCTGGAACTTGAAGAAGAACGAGCGAGAGTTGTCGATGACAAGTACTTTTAGTGCGTTGTGGTTGGGCAATCCATTCGTCAACCTGTCCTGCGGAAACTTTTATTTCAAATAATTGATTATTCCACGTCATCCATTTTACGACAGCACAACTCATCCACTTCTCCCCTCGATACTGGGACCCAACCAAACAGCTCAAGTAAAGCCCTTTTGACGTGCTTCAATAACCCGTGTACATGACTGACGAGAAAGGTGGGGAGTGGCTGGTTCGTGTCACCCAGTGGTAACATAAACCCTTTCAACCTTCACAAGTCTCGCAGTCTTAAATCAACATTTGCCACCCTCTGTACAAGGTCAACATACCATTATCGATGTTTCATCATGTCTGCGTGGAAAATCTATGCAAATTTACTCATCGCGAATGCCACATATATTCGGTTTACCCCATTTTCTTCGATCATTCATCACTTCAAAAAAGTAGTAATCGCAATATTTTTTCCAAATTTTCAAAAAATTTATTGAAAACTTTTGAGAATTTTTTTTTTTTAAACAAAAAAAATCGGGAAACAAAACAATTTTGGCGAATATAATTTTTCCTCTCAATTGCACTTTTTTTACTTTTCAATATTCTCAAAAAAAAAACGCTATCTCAATTATAAAAAAAATTTCCAATTCAAATTTCTGAAAAATTTTTCAAAGCCTTTCCCAAAAATAAAATTCTTTTGTTTTCCGATTTTTTTGGTTTCATAAAAAAAATTCTGAAAAGTTTTCCCGAAATTTTGTGAAAATTTGGAAAAAATATTTTGATTACAATTTTTTTTTAGCCGGGGACCTTCTGATACATAAACAGACGGAAATGATAATCGAGCGGGTGTTGAGGATCCATGAATATGGAATACCATTGCGAAAGGCTGATCACACAAAGTGGATGGACATCTCGTTCTGGGTAGCCGCTCTGAAAGCCACATTAACGCCTGAATTCGCGTACAGATTATTTGGCAAAGGAGTGGGGATAAATGAGGGAATGAACGGTACCGTGAGTGACGTGTACGAGCGAATGACTTGTCTAATCCGGAACAGAGCCATTATGTTCTGCGTTCCGTACAAGTACTTTTCACGTTTGCACGTACCAATGAGATTCAACGCGGGGTACGTACAAATTGGTATAATTCATGTTACGTTACATATCATGATTTTAAATAGAACGATGTGAATTATTTTGACATTTCCGGTTTAATTCCGAATGGAGGCTCTGCTGTCCTGACAGTGACAAGTGGATTTACTCCCGAAAATTTGGGAATAAAAATATTCTCATCTTGTAAATTAATGAGAAAGTAAAACTGCAGGAACATCGCTGATCACCTCACCCATTCCGACTCTACAATGGCATCCGGATTTAATCTGCTTTCACCAACATGAAAATCGCGGGGCACTCGCCATTACGCATTCAGTTTGAAATCGCATGTACACATTGGAAATGGCCATTTGATCCGCCCTCTGCGTTAGTCCAAATGTTGTGGAAAAGTAGGTGGAAGAATAGCTGGAGCAGAACTAGGTATTAGGGAGAATGAAGGTATGATCGGGGATTTCTGGAGTGAAGGAAAATCGGACAAATGACAATCAATTGGTGGTGGGACAATTTGGTCACGCGTTAACGGTCCCCGGTGGCCTAGGATATATAGATGAGGGTCGTAGATGGTACGACTGTTGGAGGCCAGGTATTCGCGTCGCGTCATTATCGCCTCGGGTATTTGCTGAGTGGGAATAGTGTCCATCCGCCCTGTTCGCCGCTGCTATCCATCGCCCTTCCACTTCCCGCCGTTCACCTTCCCACATGAATATGCGATTCGAAACGTGGCACAGATTCGATTGGACAATGCTGCGATATGCAGTCTCAAATTCACCCGGGATTGCTTCGTGTTTCTACCACAAAGAGCGACGGGAAGGGAACAAAAAAAAAAGACCACACCAGGACTACCTTTGCCGGGAGAAAAAGTACACGGCAAAAGTGAAAACAATCTCCCACGGGAAGTGAGTTGTGATGATGCAAGAGATGGAATAAAGGGGGTGTGGATGAAAGAAAGAAGTGCGAGAGGGAAAAAAAATGATGGGTAATAAGATGAAAGGGGTTGGTACGATTGCACGGTAGCATACGTGACACGACACACGCGATGATCCTCCAGGGTTCTTGCCAAGAGTCAGTCCTCGAGAAAGGGAGGGAACGAGGGATGACTTCTTCCCAGACACCGGGAAGGGGAGTAGGCTGGAGTGAGTTTGAAGGTATCTATCTCGTTGAAACGGATAAAAGTGTCTGGTAAAGAATACACAAGCTCTCTCTTTGTCGAAGGAGGGTGTGACGAAAAAAAGGGGTAGAAAACGTATTCGCTTGAGGCAAACCCTTACATTCACCCCCGGATCTTGAAAGGGAGGTTGCCACTGGGGGTAGCTGAAGACTCAAGGCAATTCGTTCGTGCGTGAGCATGGAATTTGTACGATGAGTCAGGATAAAATGGTATAGCTTGACAAAACAGACGTTTCAACAGCGTCGACGACAACCGCTCGATGAAAATTGATGGCCCTGATAAATCTCCTCTGTCATTCTATCATCTTGATGTTCCCAAGATGGGGGATCGATGTGTTGGATAGGTTTTGTGATACGGACCCCTTGTTTGAATATTGCAAGCAGCTAACTTTTCCCAAATTAGAGTAAACGTGGTATCCCCCCGGGAGATCACTCTGTGTTCTCAGCACGAGTCAAAAAGAAGTCTTCGGAAGAAAGGAGAAGGAACCCTTTTCTGTCTTTCGTCTCCACATTCCCTCATACTACGGCTTCTTCACTGCATGCAGGTCCCCTTTTGTCTAGCTTTTTTTTTTCACTTCTCCGCTTCTTTCTTATCGTCTGTCGTGCGTAAGAACACGCCTTCTCGCTTTCTTGTCTTCGAGCTTAGCCTTCTGGACCTCGTTACTTGACTTGAGAGAGTGAGTGTTATACATCCCATGGACGTGAGTCAACTGGGAAAAATAAAAGTGGTCGGGGTTAAAGGATGGGGATGGATCGCAACTGATCTTGGATACGTCCGATCCTCGAACACAAGGGTGGACCGCAGTATTGTTGTTGTTGACATTTACCAACGTCTGGGATAACTACACTGCAGTTGACAGTAATTTTTCCTGTTCCAATTTCTCTTACTTCATTTCCCAGGAGCGTTTCTTAATGGAGGAATTACTTCGAATTACCAACTTTAAGTACCACTGAGGAAATAACAATAATCAATACTTTGAGTCGACATAGAAGTCTCGAAGAGCCGCTCTAGGAACGTAAATAAAATTGGCTTAATGATTTGGCAGAGAGCACAAAGGACGTACAACTACAGGAGAGAAGCTGTACTGTGAAAGAAGTCGCAAAGAGCCTATGTTCGACTTATTGGCACAGTAGTTGTACATGAAGAAAGAAAACGGGATCTGAAAGAGAGCCATATGAACCATTGGTAACGAAAAAACGAGGAAGTAGAAACACGAGAAAAAAAGGCAAAATGAGTCGATCGAAGAAGTAAAGCGAGGGCTGTTCTACGGTTACGTAGTTGGTAGAACGGGAAATGAGTTTTCAATAAGGAAAGGTACCGGTAGAATCCAAGAGTAACATCTGAAAGAGATGGACCTTTGAAAGAACAGCCAAGATCTCAGCCATTGGATTTATAAATCCTCGGAGCTTTATTAGGCAAAAAAAAAAGGAGAGGAGGGAAAATTGTAATCAATTTTTCATTTGTTGGCTCCTTCAAAAAGCGACATCAGACAATTTGATTTCCAGATGAAAATCTTTCATTCAATTGTAGAGATCGGAAGCATTGCAAGATTGTAACATTTGTATTGGAGTTACGTGATGAGAGGATTTCTTTCGGAAATTGTCGTGGTGTTGGCGAGGTTTGGGGATGAAAGGAAGGTGGTGGCGGAAGCGTGAGTAATTATTCATTTGTACGTAGAGAAGGGTGAGACGAAAACGGTTGAATACGGGATACTTAGATGTACAGAAATGGGTTTAGAAAGCTGTTTCTACAAAGCCCTGAGAAATACCAATAATGCCTGGGAGCTGTCTCTTTCTTCACCCCTATCCTGTTTCTAAAACCTGCAACGCCATGTTAATGGTGGAAACTGAGGGAGTCTCTAATTACGTGTAAATTGCAATTTAATGTGGGCAACTCCACTGAAATGACGTGCGGGCTTCATTTGCTACTTCCGTATTTACCGTTTCAATGTTACATCACCCTTGGGAATGAATTTGAGTTTATGTTTTTGATGAATCCAAATCGAATATTCCACTAAGTTCATTTCATCTTTTACTCACTGGGGGGTTTTTTTTTATATTACTCTCCCCTGGCTGATAGCCGACCCTCGTTAACTTCTGGGTCGTAACCTCGAGGAAAAAATACGGGACTTGGCAGTTCACTAAGGAGTACGGTATAACCGAAGACACGTTGTCGCTTCGGGGAGTTGTGATCGATCGTTACTTCTTACTCATTTTTTGGGTGATTCGAATTTTGTGGTTAAAGATAAAATTTAGGGTAATATTTTTTTACCTCCGGCTACAGCTTATCCGGAGGGAAGAAACCAAAAAAGCTCTTTGTGATAATTCTGATGAATAGCATTAGACTGTCATTTGGAATAATTTGACTGCAACGGAAATGACCAATCGAAAATTACTGCCCGATGATCATCTCCTCTCTAACCCCTCGAAGATCATCCCTCAAGGATGGCAAGTAGTCTCCATCAATTAATGGCAGGGAAATAGCAAGCTCACTTGGAGCGCATTCATCAACTTTTCAAACAACACGTTTTTGATAAACTCCAAAAGTTGTAAAAGCCATCCGGTTAACTCCATTCTCTCTCCGGTGAATTGAGTTTGATCGAGTGAATGTTTCGTAAGGACTTGGAGAGTCACTCCGGGATTAAAGAAGATCCTCGGGAAAACGTTGCGGCAAAAGTCCATTCGTTGAAGGAAACCAAGGAGTTAGCTGGATGGCAATAAAACTTGCAGCAAGGGATAGGTGCAAGATGGACGGTGGGTCGCTGATTAGAAGACTCGTAGTAGTGTATGTGTTGGAAAGGATCATAGGTGGTTCACCGCTCACTTTTCTACCCTGGCCACCGCAGGAGATCCGCCAACGACCAAAGTATCTTTATCTCTCCCTCTACTTGCAGTCCTCCCGTATCACTTTTACTGTGACCTTTTTCTTCATTTTATTTCATCCTGGTCTACTGGAAAAACCCCACCCCTCGATACCACGTAAGGATCGATTCTCTCGCATTACTCGCTCGGATGCACGTGCTCCTAATCCATAACACCGCTTTAATTCCTTTGGCCATTTTATCCCCCTCAGGTTGTCCCTATCTATCGCTACACCTCTCTCTCATTCCCGTCGTTTCCTATCTTTCGCCTGTAGTTTCCACCGGGGTGTGGTAGCTTCGGGGGCTCTAATGCTACTGCCAAAGATCCACACCATCGTTTAGTGGCACTCCAAGAGGTTAACGTTAAAAATTACACCACTTGAAACACTTTACAACGTCAACTCAAATTGCATTATTTTAAATGGACATTTAATCGTTATCATTTCGGGGTGGGGATAATTATCGCGGGGAGATAAGCGCTCGAGAAATGAATGTAGGGAAGACACTGGATCCTCTGGGAAAATAAATGGCTTTGTCTTTTTTTTTTCTCTCTCTCTCTCTCTCTCTCTCTCATTAGTTAAGTTTCGTGAATGTTTTTCTTGGTGGAATTTATTTTTTGCACTGGAATAATTTCGACTTTTTGAATTTCGTGAAATTTGGGGTCCAGGTGAAATTTCGAAATCTTGAAATGCAGTGTGTGGGTTTTTATGAAGTGATTACCCCGATCTTACCCTGATTTCATCCTGAAGAATCGATAAAACATTATTACACCACGGATTGATACTTCCTCTAGTTGCTTTATCACTTCATCTCACGTGAAATTTTATCCACCACCATGAAAACAGCGGATTCTGCAGGCTCGTCAAGCGCACACAGCTAATTTACTTCCGATTCAAACCACGTGCAGTATCCGCGTCTCCTTTGATGTCGCAATTCACCGTCCAACATGGTATCTCGATCACGTCCGCAATAACCCATCAATTATTTTATTAGCGACGTGGTCCAGCATTGGCAGACCTATCCTAGACCTATACATCAAGGGTATAGGTACAAATTTCACCGTCTCCATTAGTTCTAACTTTTTTACCCCCTTTTTTCTCGATAAAAATGGAGAAACATTTCGATGGCGAAAATTGGGTCAGCAGGTTCATTTTTTCACCTCCCCTTGATCGACGTGGAGATAAAAATTTTTCATCTCCAAAAAATTCTAATTTCTACTGCATAAAAATGCTTGACTCTTCAATTTGCAAATTAAAACACTCTCTCATTCATTTTTTTTTTATTTCACGTTTTGCACAATCAAATTTATGAAGTGTTTGTACAGAGAATTCCCAAGATTCATGAATATAGAAGATTATTCATATCGTTTTGAATATCACGAGTATAATCCAAGATAACCAGATTTAATAATGCAAAACTAGTTGATATATCGTTGGCATGCAATTTTTAGCTTTGTCTCTACAGTACCTCACTCGTGAATACTCTTCCTTCCTCCTTTTTTTTCAACTTATTTCTTCATTTTGTTCCTTTCTGGTCTTTTCCCTCTTTTTTTTTTTAAACCACGATATTGCGAAGCCCGGGTGCGCTTATCTCAAGTGCCGCTGGTCACGAAAGCTCCGATGTTATATTTTTTTCCCCTTTTATTTTAACGGTGAGGGGAAAAAATGAAGACAGAGACCTTGATTTATTCGTTGGGTTATAATTCCCGCTCTCTGGTGAGGAATTTCCATTGGTCGGAATTTTTCATGAAATTGTCAACTGACTCTCACACGCCCTTCCAGTTTATCCCTTATTCTTCTGGATTTGACCGCCACGAATTATTGATCAAAATTATTATTGATTACTGATTACCCAGGTAAAAACAATTGTAATCGGAATATTTTTTCCACATTTTCAAAACGTTTTTCGAAAATTTTTCCGAAAATTTTTCTTTTGAAACAAAAAAAAAATCAGGAAACAAAATAATTTTATTTTTGGGAAATGTTTTGAAAAATTTTTCAAAATCTTTCAAAAATAAAATGTTGTTTTCCCATTTTTTTTTGTTTCATGAAAAAAAATTTCTGAAAAGTTTTCCCGAAATTTTTGGAAAATTTGGAAAAAATATTGCGATTACAATTTTTTTTTTTCTCGGCCAGTCAACTCTTCCAATTAGACTAATGTCTCAGTGATTTTAGGTGAGACGGATATATATTTTTCTCGATCTTTCCAACCAATAGCCAAATTATTTTCCAACCGAGAAACTTTCCCGTCTGTTTTTGAATTTCCCATGGAAAACTTAGTGAATGAATCTTAAACCAGTACGTGAATTGTTCCAACAGAGGGTTTTGAAATCCAGGAATTGCTCAGTCGTCTGGAAATCACCAGGCATTCATATTTTCTCTTATTTCTCCCCTATCCAAGACTTTCATTCACATGGAATTAATACGGTACAGAGAGTATTAAGGTAATAAATAAATAAGGGGGAATAATGAATTGCGTAATTTTCTGAGAGAACGAAATGAATGGAGGAATCAATCATGAACCATTTTATTGGATCGTCATTATGCGCATTGTCAGGCGGAAAGACCAGACGAAAATTTGCGCGTAATTGAATCACGGGAATTGAATGGAAACGCAAGATTGCGCGAGGATTGAGTGGGCGCAACGTTGCGGCGACATTGCAGCGAGGTTGCAAAATCAAAATTGTACCAATACCCTGAAATTCTTTCTGGTTTCTCAGATCTCTTCGATTTTTCACCACCACAAGCTAACCTCACCTATCCATCTTCAGATATTGACAAAATTCCCACGATGCCCCACCCACCCACCGCCCGTCACTCATAACCCGTCCGATTCTTGGAAAATCTCTCAATCGTTGCATCTCCTACTACTCCATAAATAAAGATCCTCAAACTCATGACATCCATCAGCCGACATCGGCCCAACAAGACACTTCATCACCATCAACAGCCATTGATCTTCCAAAAGTTATACCCACGGATCGTTGAATGCTTTCAACCCAGAGTTATATGCTGTGAAGGCCTCACGATAGACGATCGTTCGCACGTCGTTTCGCGTTAAATTTATGTATTGCCTACCCCTCGTACGGTAACCAGTTACAATCCCCCACGATACAAATGTATTTGAAATCTACCGGGCATTGGAAATGGGCCCCTAAATCTAACCCCCCCACTGGCAGATTAAATTACTCCATACCATTTTCTCCTAGCGCCATCTACACCAGCCATTGTAGATTTTTGAGGTTAGGGTCTCCTCTGATTGTGGCGGGAAAAATTTAAAAACCCTTTTTACGCGTTTTTTTTACCAATCGCGTTTTCTCATCATCCAAAGGTTGAATTCCCGCGCATTCTCCGAGCAAATGATACTAAAACGCTCGAGAGTTTAAAAAGTGGAAATAAAAAAAAATTATGACTTCGCGCAGTCTTCCATAATCTTCCAGTGAACCGTAAGATTACAGAAGCTGCAACAAAAGGACTCGCCATTTTCCGGTGAAAGCCTCGTCCCGAAAACAATCAACTCCAGAAACGCCCGTCAATTATTATTGTTTTTTTTTTTCTAGGTTAATAGGTGAAACATGGAACGAATAAAAATTATTTTCACCGAGATAAAAATATTTATATATTCCACTCTAATTTCACAACGAAAACATCAATTCAAAAGAGTTGAACCTCCCGGGGGAATTTTCAATCTCTCTCACATATGCGCCTCATATCATACAATATATGCGGTGTACAACCCAGTGCCAATGGTAGAGCGTTGAAAATTTAACCACGTAATCAGTACACCGCTGCGTTTTAATTTGCATCAGCCAATATTTATGTTGAGCCACCGGTTCAACCGGTGAAAATAGACTGGGGTGTTCTTTAGGAAAAGGGTGTTGTATCGCTATAGGTAAGTAGACGAGTTTTCAAGCACTGACCAAGTAAACCTTTTCATTCCCCTCGAAAAGCGAAAATGGAACCACCGAGGGCCACCGAAAAGGAAAAGCCGCAAAAGGTTTTAATGGCCTGATTAAAAAATAAAGAATTTATTTCACTAACTACTCACCCCTTTCTGCACTCTTTCCCGTACTTTTCCACTACTGAGTTTAATTTATTAATGCTGTTTACTGAGTTCACCACTCATTCCCCAACTTGGAAAATTCATTGTTTTTATTTCATTAATTTTTGCGTTTGTCACTCGAATTTGTGGAAAATATCGTAATAAAATATTGGATTTTTAGGATTTGACTCTTGCGACTCTATGGAATTTTAAACAGTTCGATTACATGATTCCACAAGTTGTCAATGGTGATGCCAAATGCTGAAAAAACTAATGTGATTGAAATTCGAAGGGTCTAAGCTGTTGTGAACAGTTGGTACAGCCAAAGAAATGTCTGCAACTTCCGGAAATGTCTCAAATTGATTGAATTCCCTGGTATTTGGCGTTTTCCAGTCTTGGACTCACGCCCAATCGTCTTGGCAGTTCTTGATAATTTAAGACTTGATTTTTATAATTCTTTCACCCCTCTCTTCAAAGGTTCTCCAACCGCGATGCTTTATCATTAAAAATAATGCCTCATTTTTTACTGGTAATTAAACCGAGGATTTTTTTATAACGATCAGTGATTTTTTAAGAGATAATTTCTTTTTTATTTGAAGATTCTTGGAAATTCAGGGAAATGGTATTTTTTCGTAGAATTTATCGCTTCCTACAAATTTATTTCGAGTTCTTTTCAATTTCCAAGTTTTCATGTTTACATGAGGGCAAATGGTTTGTCTGTATCCCAAGGCAAATTTTCAATATGCCCTCAAATCATTTCCATTACTCCCCCGAATTGCCATCGCGAAACAATCCCACGGTGTTTGTTATTCATTACATGGATGAATCCATCCAAACGTCGAGTGTAATTGAAGGTTTATTGGTTTTTAAATTTTGAAATAGTCTTGCGTTATTTTTTCAGATTTATGAAGCTTAGAAAAATGATAAAAAAACTTGAGTTTTCAATGATCGATTAAACAATTCGGGATAAAATCATTAAAATGGGAACAAGTGATGAAGAAAGTTTTTTAATCGGTGGATCTGGAGTTTTAAGGGATGAATTCTTGGAGTGGTCATTCTGATTTTCATTTTGGTCGTTCAAGTTGATGGCTAGTCTGAGCCAAAGAGGAACGACCAAAGATTTATGCATCGTTTCATCTCCCGATGGCTATGAAGTTTTCTCTCAACATTCGAGTAATTAAAGTCCCGACACTTTTCGGTTCTCTCCCTCTTCTTTGGAATCTCAACATCAAACTTCAGTCTTTTATTCGCACAGCATTTAATGAATGGTTTTTCTCATTTTATTTTCTTTGGAGTCATCAATTATTATCCTTCAGAACTTCCTCAATTCATAGAAATAATTACCCGAATAGTTTTGCTCACTAATGACTCATTGAAATATTATTCCGTCGGGATGGAGTGATCGTTGACCGTCGACAATCAACGTTTTATCCCGGAGAGAAACTTTTTAGAGAGGGCATTCATCCCTGACAGAATTCATATTTTTGAGGCTATCTCAGAAAATAATGAGCAGACAAGGACGAATTCTTCGTCATTAGAAAGGTTGGGAAATTTACAATGAAAACTTCCAGCGATGAGTCCATTTTTCCCCATTCGCTCCGTCAATCAGGAAACGGTGGATTTCATTATGAAAATTTCCGAACAATTCACCTCCAATTTTTCCCCATCAAATGAAAAATTTAATTCTTCCACAACTCCACATTCACTAGGAGTCCACCAGCACCGAAAAATCATGTATGCAAATTCCCGAGATGAGACAAAAAAAAAATGTTAAATTTCGGATTTGGCGAATAGAATTCTTCCATTGGGAGGAAAAAAAAAATGGAAAATCCCATAAAAAGGGGAAGAATCCTGTGGCCAGTTATCACAGGAGACTTTTGTGAGTTAATT
Organism: Fopius arisanus; assembly: GCF_000806365.1. Taxonomy (NCBI): domain Eukaryota; kingdom Metazoa; phylum Arthropoda; class Insecta; order Hymenoptera; family Braconidae; genus Fopius; species Fopius arisanus. The sequence continues at coordinate 527,304 of NW_011887814.1, read as the reverse complement.
AAATGAAGATACCTCGTTTGGCTTTTGTGCGAATCCTTAACTGCCCGAGTGCTGCTAACGGTAGGGGGTCGTGCCACCCTCATACAATACCCACTCTCCATCCTCTTTCCTCCCGGCTCTTTTCCCCACTCCGCATATTAATTTTCGTGATTGCAGTTTAACGTTCCGCGCCACTAGAATTGTTATGAGAGATGAAACTCTCAGTCTACTACGAAATGTATATAGGTAACTGGTAGTGGAAACAAGCTCTGGTGCGGAACTGACCGCGCTTCAAATAAATTTCAAACTCTAGTATCACCCACTTGGGAACGACTGTGGACTTCACAAAGAAAAGAAAATGGCTTATCTGAAGTGGAGAATGGGTAATTGATTTTTTTTATTTTACAGGGGGTTGCAATTTATTGAGCATTTCAAGGGAGGCATCGAATTCTCCCTCAATTCGAAAATTAAACCAGCAGTTTTTAAACGTATGGCAAATTTCATTAAGTCTTGTTTCCATTAGCTAAACATTTACTCTCGATATTTCATATAAATGGAAAATTAGGTTAATAGGTAAATAAATGAGTGTGGTACTTGGTATTTGACATGAATGAAGATTTCAGTGGCGTCTGGTATATTGCCGACATGGCTGGATAGCCCGAAATATATACTGCGTTTCGTACTGTGCTACACACGTACACAGAAATATTCCATGTATAGACGAAATCTAGGAGGAGTATTGGCGTTATAGGATTGCTCAGGGAAGTGGGGGTGAGAGAGGGATGGGGTGTTGGGAGGGTGAGTGAGAAAGGGGTCGTTGGAAATGTAAATAGGTTTGTGGGCTAAGTGCGACCATTCCGTATTCATGGCTTAATACCGAGTTTCGAGGCCATTTAAGCCAGGCTTTAGTACTACCCAACGCAAAACCCGGGTGCCACGTGGTCGAAAGATCATCGACCGTGAATAATTATGATTTTTCATCGAGCTTTGTCCGGAGAAATTATTGCAGCGCTATTTTCATTCTCGATTATGGCTTTGACGATGAAAGAGGGGATTCCCCGGAATGCCCGGGTAAAACAAAAATTGTAATCGGAATATTTTTTTCGGAATTTTCAAAAAATTTCGGGAAAACTTTTTTATGAAAGACAAAAAAATGGGAAAACAAAACAATTTTATTTTTGCGAAAGGTTTTGAAAAATTTTTCAAAAATTTAAATAGGAAATTTTTTTTATAATTCAGATGGCGTATTTTTTGAGAATATTGAAAAATCAAAAAAGTAAAAAAACAACAGTATATTTAAAAAACAAATAATATCCGCAAAAATATCAAAAAAAATTCTGTTTCCCAATAATTTTGTTGCAAAAAAGAAATTTTCCGAAATGTTTTCCAGAAATGTTTTAAAAATTTGAAAAAAATATTCCGATTACAATTTTTTTACCCGGGTAGCTACCAACGGACAATTGAACGATCGAAATTATGATGATTGTGATGAAGTCAATGACCCATGGTGCTACCATGATCATGACTTTGATCTAGCACCGAATTCTCAACGCCAGCCAAATCCTCGACTAATCCCCACTCATTACTCAGGTTCGACTAGAGCATTGGCAAGTTCAACTGCTCCAAACTTACACGACGATCACTTGGTAAAACGTTGCCCTGTCTGAGCAGTATGCCCTTAACCTCGGAATTTCCAAATTACGTGCCCCCTCAAAGTTATCAGAGAAAAAAAATATTGATCGACATTACCTCCTCTCCAAAATTGTCGAAAGTCAAGCCAATAAGCCGAACCATAGGTTCCACCATAGTTTCCAGAATACTCGAGGACACGTTAAATCACGCAACGCCCGTTCCCCTCGCCTTATCCATTCCACCGCCACATCATGCACCACCAAACTGCCAAGCCAAGCTTCTCCGGCGATCAAGGAGTTTCCTAGGGATAGTCCCCGCTACGCTCAGACTGTTCTCCAAGTGATGACCCGAACTCCAGGATGTGAGAGAGTAAGCGAGACAAAATTCACTAGCTCAAACTTAATGGCAACGGAGTGAGAGAGAAAGACTGGTGATGTGGGTGCGGGTTATGACTCTGGTTTGGCCCTCAGAATTCCACCGGATATCACGTCATGCAACCCGGAACACCGCGGTCTCGTGGTCACGGTATAACCATCTCACTCTTCACCCCGAAACCCAACGTTTCACCTCTGTTTGCACCGATAGTCTGAATTCAATGGTACATGCGATGTATATGAAGAGAGACATCTTCGGGAACAGCCATTTTGTGAACATCAGCGCTGTCATCTGGGTTCAAAATCACCCCACCGAATATCCAACCTCTACGACTTCTCACTCAGGCCAATTACAATCAGAACAAGATGGTTAATGAATTGGAAAGTGATGACACGTGTCTTGACGTTGACTCGTACTTTTCATGAGAAGTCATTGATGAAGACGTCAGGCAATCGGAAATGTAATCATGAGTCAAACGGCGATGATGAAAGGTGATGACGAGTGCTCTATTGGAAACTTCTGACAAGCAGCTCATCAAAACGTCAAGAAATACAAGATTTCATTAACGATTAAACAATCAAGCTATCTGATTTGATTAACTTGGTGAGTATTGATTGTGCGATTGGAGATAGCCAACCGAGTTCTCTATCCAAATCGGCAGAAGTTGAAGAAATGTTAGCTTTTTCGTTGATCCAATCCTCGAGTGTTCCGAATGAATCGATCAGCGAATTGAGATTTCTGAATGCATCGATGAGGCACATTTTTTTTGTACCAAATTCGTTACCAACTGCTGCCATCTGCACTCTAGATGATCCTGTGGAAAAAGCGAAGCGCAGAAATGTAGTTCTCTCTGTGGGCAAAGTTGAGAGGGGATATAACTCACCCTCAACATCTCTCACCACGCGTTCTCAACCCTCAGTTACGTGTATATATCCCTGAAATCGAATTCCGACGAGCAGTTATCTAGACGTATCTCCGACCACGGCTTTTGCGGATTTCCAAACCGCTCGGATAGTTACTGCTCGGGGTGTGCGTGCGTTAACGCCTAGCTGACGCTATTCTACCTCTGGGAATACGGATAACAGTGGTAACTTCAGGGACACGGTTAAATTTATGGTTATGATGAAGTGACTTAATTGCGACTGAATAACATCAAATTGGCAAGATTTGATTTTAGATTATTCCCCTGAACGAGAACCAATATTTCAGGGAGATGGGATATTACGGGCGAAAAAGAAATAAGTGGATAATTGGATGAAATCCATTCTGGAGGGTTGATGAATTAGCAATCTGCCTCTGAATGAATATTTTTGAATTCCAGATTTTTCCGGTTGCCAGTCTGAATTGCAATTATCCGGTGCGTCGAGGAAAATTTGTAAATCAGTTCGTGGGTCAAGTGTACGTGAAGGTGGAGCAGATTTTATTAATCTTGAAATAGTGGAAAAAAAATCAAACTCACGAGTTGTGAGAGCTGAAGCCATCAACCCTGAAGAATGATCGGTCATCAGGTGACAAGCATGAATAATTAACATCATGCAAGCTGATGCCTATCTTTTTAGAGTGAAAATCCATACCTATTAGCATGACGGCAATTGACAAAGCCAAAATGGCATCGTCTCGCCGTCGAGCCACCGAATCAATCTCAATTATTAATTCTCAGGTATCTCATTATCCGAAATGGTGAATTAACCGAATTACACCCAATGGTATCTCGAGGGTATAAAAAGGGAATGAGAAATTGGCTAAGCGACGGTGAAGGTTGAAGCGAGGAAAAGCTAGTGACTTTGAAGCGGTTTTTTTTTCGTCGGGTAGGAGAAAGTTAATCGGTGCCAAAAGGATACGGAGGGTCTGGTTGGAGTGGCAATCCTTTGGAAAGAGGCTTTCCTTTCTTTCCCTCAATTTTTACTTTTCAAGGAAAAAGGGGGGAATGGAAATTCACGGGATAACAGCGAGGGGAGGGAGATGGGGTGATCGTTGCTGGGACACAATGAATCGGAAGAAAATTGCCCAAGTTTGGTAACAAAGATTTTCTCTCTCCCGAAAGTGCCACCGCACGCGCAGCCCAACCATTCGAGGAGACTTGAATCGAATTAGTGAATTCAGAGTCAATCGATTTCTCCTACTACTTTAAAGAGGAGTTCTTTTGTTCTCCGTTCCCATTGTTTTTCCTTCATTGTTTCTGGTGGAACACTCTCCTCGATAGACTTTTCACATTAATTATCGCCGATGGATTTTCACCTGTCATTACGACATTCAAAGGGTACCTCCTACTTTGGAATAATCCCTATTGCTACACGTATGCCGCCTCTTTATAGCCCTTGTTTTCTAGCCAATAGGTGGAGGCGAAGTGTGTGAGAGGCTGGGGCTATTCTGGGGATAGGGTGAAGTCTTTAAGAGGGAAATAAAAAGATCGTGCAAGTTGAACAAAAAGTATGAAAGAGGAGGGTTTGAAGGAGATAGGAAAAAGCCTGTTGAGGTGGTGAAATCTTAATGGTTGCACTTAAACTCCAGTGTAAAATCCGTCTTCTGGGTCTCCATCGTTTTACGTGACGCCCCATCCACCCTGTATCAACTTTAAGCGTTCCTTCAGCATTTCAAAAATACCCCAAGACTTAACAATTCGGAGGTTTCAGCAATGGCAAAGTATCCGCATCATTTGATCATCAAGGTTTTACCCATTGACAGAAAACCGATCAAAGAAATGAAAAGGTAATTATCGGTAAAATGATAGATTGAGAGTTAATGAGGGTCGATTTATTGAATCGGTCGGCTGAATACCACTCCATACGTATATTTGAATCATTACATGAGTGCGGATAATGCAGCCAGATCGATTGTACAATGTGAAACGTGAATGAATATGGAATTCGATTAGAGATAAAACCACTGAATTAATGAGCACTGCTTCATTGAGGCTTTCAAAATATTTTCAGCGAGTGGCTGGAGTATTCAAACGATTTTTTAAATCGGTTTTTAAACTCATCTATGACAAGCCATCGGATCCAAGCCATTTGCTCTGCGAACAATCATCAAATATTGATCGAGCGTTGATCGTCTTCAGAAGTCCTTGAGCACTCGAAGACCACCAAAGGATGTTATCGTTGAAGGTGAAGGGATAAAGCACTGGGGATCGGATATATTTCCATGAATGACGGGAGCTCTAGTTGTTGAGTTTACCTGCATCGTATATAACCTCAGGAGTCTTCTTTCTGAGAGACACCGAAGAGCGTAAGATGCTGGGGTAAAGAGGTGAGGAAGGGGTGGGTACTTATCAGTTCAGGGTGGTTCAATAAACCGACTGGCGCGTTGAATCCCGAGGCATTCTGGATGATAGCAAGGAGAAGGCACACAGAGGGGTGGTGGGGAAAAAAAAAATGGGTGGAAGAGGTGAGTGAGGGTGAACGAATCTGAGATCTCAGTGGGTTGCCTACTCGAAGCCAAGAAGGAGGCGCTATCACAGGCAATGCCTCGATAGACGGATCCAAAACCCACTCCCCAGTGATCCCAGTGCCTTTCCAAGAAAGCCTTATTCACCCCCTCAAGCATTGCTCGTCTGTGTGCACTCCTCTCTCTCATACCGCTCACCGTTGATTTCGGGTGAAGTAGATTTTTTAGGGATAAACGTTTCAGCAGCGTCTGAGTAAATGGCTGGCTGAAAATTATCGCCGCTTGCAGGGGTGCTCGGAAACACTCGGAAGGTTAATTTTTGAGAATTGGAGGAAATTTCTATTGGTATCTCTTAATACGTGGGCTTAAACGTCAATTCTTGAGATGATCTAGTTTCAGGGGATTGGAAAGAGCTTGATGTGAATGACTTTCAACGTCTTCTCATCATCCCTTCTCACTGATGCCGATCTTTCCACCCCAGAAAATCCCTCCCTCAGTGCAATATGCATCCTGATATCGAAACTCAGAAGTCAGCTCGGCTTTCACGTAATAACCCTACCCCAAGGCAATTTCCCTCTTTCATCGTCAGGGTCGGTAATTTATCCGAACGTCAGTCATGCCCTGGGCATCTTGCGCGTTCCTTATTTATCTCGGGATAAAGAATAATGCGGATGACTTTTAATAAATAAGGGTATAATATATCTGGCAAGTGGATCGCGCAAGAAGGGCTTGACCAAACTTCCCTACTGTCCGGACCGCGGCCACTCACTTGCAAAGGTGGTATGCCCTTCCTTGTTTTTTATGGTTTGTCATTAAAATTTTATCTCCCTTGAAGAGCGATGGGTTCAAGAGTGAAGTGAAAGCTCAGGTTATTCTAGATTACCGGCACCCGTCGGCTACTTACAAGGAACAACTCTTGGATAGCTTCACTCTCCTTATAGTTTTCCTTCCGGCAATTGCTAGGATCAAGAAGAGCTCTATAGAAATCCTATATATATATATATATTATATTTTTATATCACCGTAAATTCTTTCCTCTGTTGTATCGAATGAAAAACAGAGGAATTGGTGATGCTCCCAGTGGAACGAGAAATTCTGTAATTGATACCCAATAAAAAAAATTGGAACGGACTAAATTGATGAGGATATATGAATGGCATGCCTCGAATACGATTTTTCGAGTTATCAATCGCCAGTTTCAGTCCTAAAAAAACAAGCCGGGGGTTTAAACAAAAAAAAATCACCAGCGCTAAAATGCTATTAGTGGATATACGTACGTCGTGTTTACGGAGATTGTATCCGGAATCCCTGGCCTCGCGTTGTTTGTGATTCTAGATTGAATCGTTGTGGAAAGTACGCGGCATTGCCATCCAATGGTGAACGCATACAGGGGTGCTGAAGGTGGTGTGAGGTGGGTTCAGAGGTATGAGAGTGAAAACACGCGTATTCCACTGCGAGCGATAAATCTAGTCGAAAGAGGATTAAATAGGATACGATTACATCCGCCGGAGTAATTTATATATCCAATAATATTTCTTTTTGGTTTTTCATACCTTTGTCACAATTTTGATCTTTTTTATCCCAGGTCACTCGAGAATTATTGGAGGAACATACGATTGGATTCATATTTTTTTTTTTCAACATTCCGGTGATGTTAAATTCATTATTTCAATTCATTCAGTAATATAGTAATTAAATAAAACATTTCTATTGGAATATTTTTTTCAAATTTTCAAAACATTTCTCGAAAACTTTTCGGAAAATTTTTCTTTTGAAACAAAAAAAAATCGGGAAACAAAAGAATTTTATTCTTGGGAAATGTTTTGAAAAATTTTTCAAAAATTTGTTTCGGAAATTTTTAAAAATCATTTTATAATGTTGTTTTCTTACTTTTTTAATTTTTTAATATTCTCCAAAAATACGCCATCTAAATTATAAAAAAAAAAAATTCAAATTTTTGAAAAATTATTCAAAACCTTTCCCAAAAATAAAATTGATTTGTTTTCCGATTTTTTTTTCTTTCACAAGAAAAATATTCTGAAAAGTTTTCCCGAAATTTTTTGAAAATTAAAAAAAAATATTCCGATTACAATTTTTTTTACCCGAGTATCCAAGAGACAGTGGAACTTTAAAGATAAAGGACAACTTCAGCAAGAATGATAAAAATTAAATGTTATTAGTTTAGAGGAGCTCTGGCTGGGGGATTTATAGAGAAATGGCAGTTCACACGGAATTTTTCCCGAAGGATGAAATGCAAGGAGCCGGAGGGATGACGTTGACCATTCACGGGGAAAAAGGGAGAGCGTCGGGCGTCGCCGATGTTGCAGAAAACTTTTTCTAGTGAAATGAAGACTATATCCTTTTACCCCTATCCTCTTCTAGCCCATCATCTCCACCTCTGTCTTCGTTTCTCTCCCCAGGAATCGTGAAAAGTTCTGACGTTTCAGCTTCCCATTAAACTTTCATCTTACGACGGCTAAGTGAATAATACGAAAAATAAGAATTTCATTAACATCCTTTGAGTCTTCTATATCCGAACCACTGCATCAATTTTTTATCACTCCCTCTCGCCCCTCGCCTCTCTTTTTTTTCTTCCTGTCGTCGTCTCTCGGTTCTGTCTTTTTAACCTGTATCCACTTTTCTCTTCGAGTCGGGGGACAAAGGATGGGGAGAAAAAGGTTGTGATCCCATCTTGGGAGGACGATAAAAAGGGCGATGCATTGATGTGGAAAACTAGAGTCACCGCATTATCAAAGACTGGGACGTAAACGTCCATCTCCTCAAATGCCTCTACACGCTGTAAATGTTTCCACGAAACGCGTAATGGAGGACGATCTTTTAGTCATTGTTATGGGAATTACGTTTTATTGATGTTCAATGGTAGTTACGGTAATGGTAATAGTTTTCAGAAGGGGTTGCTTGTTATTCACGTAAATTTCGGTCAAATTTTGGAGACTGAAAAAATTAGGAAATTGTCAATGATAAATTTGGTGAGATGAATTGATGGAGGCAAATGTCTCAAGGATTCCTAGATTTAAAAAAATTCTAATCGAAATTTTATTTTCCAAATTTTCAAAACATTTCTCGAAAACTTTTCGGTAATTTTCTCTTTTCAAATAAAAAAAAATCGGGAAACAAAACAATTTTATTTCGTAAAATATTTGGAAAAATTTTTCAAAAATTTCTTTCGGAAATTTTTTTTTATCATTTCCTAGAAATTTTTGCGCATATAATTTTTTCTTTTAATTATACTGTTGTTCACACCATCTAAACAACAAAAAACATTTTATATTCAAATTTTTGACAAATTTTTGAAAATCTTTTCTAAAAACAAAATTTTTTTGTTTTCCATTTTTTTTCTTTCATACAAAAAATAATCTGAAAAGTTTTCCCAAAATTTTTCAAAAATTTGAGAAAAATATTGCGATTAAAATTTTTTTTACCCGGATTAACAGAGGATGTTAATTCCCCCATAAGAATCTCATCGGTTAACATATCCGGTGTCTCTTCCTCTCCACTAAAATCCAATCCCATTCGATTACTTGGTTCAATAATCGAAATCACATTGAAAGCAGTTTGCCTAATTCGATAGCATTTGAGCCAGCAGAATGACTGCATTAGGTTAGTCTGGGGCTTCTTAACCTTTGTTAAATCAAAGTGGCCATTTCACAAAGTCCAAAACCCCTTTCTGTCCCCTATTCTCTCTTCTTCCATCGGCCATTGGGATGTTCGATTCTGTTTGTCCCATTCACCAACCCTCGGATTTCAGTTGGAGAATTACCGAGTGGTATGTGTAGGAACATTGGGAGAACGATGAGCTCGTTACAGTATTAACTGTAACACGTACCGATTACCACCAGTGGTCGACATTTTGTCCTAGGGAGCCATTCACCAATTCACTAGGTCATCAATGAATTGGGGTATTACACTATAGATGATGACATAATCACGATGTTCATTATATCAGTAATTGCTGGAATTGCGGATGAGACGAAAAATTATTAGTACTTTTCTCATTTTTATAATTCCATTACATCGACATCTGGATGAAAAGCAGACATGGAGCCCCTTAAATTAGTGAATGAACTTGTGCTCGGAGGAAACTCGTCGCCGGATACACGAGATCCTGTCCACGTGTACGTCAAAATCTGACAAACGGGTAAAGAATAAACCACAGCCGAAGACAGCTGACATTAATTATCGAATGTGTCTGGTTGGATTTCTCTTTGGATTTTTTTTTTTTCGAGGAAGAGAGGGCGGAGCTCACCCACACAAATGTGAATTTTCGGGTGTTCCTTTCATTGACACTCCACTCTAGCCATCAACCTCCGAAGGGCTGGGATTCCTTATTTATTTTCTCTCACGTCGTTGACACGCCTCGAGAACTTTTTCCTCTTTTTTTTTTACTGTCCTCGAGTGTAAATGAGGTTGATGGATTGAGGCGCTCGAGATGCTCCCCTCATTTTCAATTCGATCCATTTTTGTAAAGCCCTTTTTATCTGGGGATCATCGCGATCTGGGGGATGTAATAACGTCATTTTATTTTCAATTAAGAAGGATAAAGATGATTATTTTTGCCATTGGAGGTTGTCGCGATGATTGGTCGGTGGTACAAGACATTTATTAAGTAATACCTTAATGGAAATTTAACGGAAATATATGAATCAATAAAATCAATTGAATATTCAACAAAATATTCAATTTTACTGGGCAAAATTAAAGGAAATAACGGGAAAAAAAAATGTTTCTTCTCATCGCGTGATTGATGTTTATAAATATTTCTCCGAAGGCCAAGATTGTCGGAGGAATGCTGTTACGTTGACTAGATTTAATCACATCACTGAGTAGTTGATTAACTCCACCATCTTCTACACGTCTTGTCTAAAATTTGCAGTGTTGGGCAACCAATACACGTCCGACACCCGGTGACGTACGTAAACCAAACGTAACGTAAACCTATAGCGCAACGTTGCGCTAACACGTTATCTGGCTATGAGGGAATGTATGCCACATATAACCTACGGAAATTCACGTAGAGATATCCATTAATTTAGTGTCAGACCAGGCGCACGAGTGTAACTCCCGGAAATGCATTATTCAAAACATTTATCTGTTGGTGTGTGGGGGGCTGTATTGCTATGCGCATCGCACAGTCAAATTGATTAATATCTATGTGCAATTGTAATGTACTTGATAACCAAAAAATTTTCAACGAAAAAATTCGTCATTAGCTAATTCATTTATTATTTCATCATAGTTATCTCCACGAAGATTACCTGATTTAATCCAATCGAATATTCAAGGACTTCATTGACTTGCGGATGATTTAAATAAAAAAATCATAGGATATTTCTACTTTCACTAGAAGCCCAGGAAAAAAAATGTTGCAATCGGAATATTTTTTTTTTACAAATTTTCAAAACATTTTTCGAAAATTTTACGGACAATTTTTCTTTTGAAACACAAAAAAATCGGGAGACAAAAGAATTTTATTTTTGGGAAGTCTTTTGAGAAATTTTTGCGCATATAATTTTTTATTTTAATTATACTGTTGTTTTCTTACTTTTTTGATTTTTCAATATTCTCAAAAAATCCACCGTCTAAATAATAAAAAAATTTTCCCATTCAAATTTTTGAAAAATTTTTCAAAACCTTTCCTAAAAATTAAATTATTTAATTCTCCAATTTTTTTTGTTTAAAAGTTTTCCTGAAATTTTTTGAAAATTTGGAAAAAATATTCCGATTATAATTTTTTTTTACCCGGGTAGTTCATGAAAATGTCGGGGGATAATTGGGAAACAATTGGAAATCTAAAAATAAATAATCCAAATAATCCTACCCTCCTGAAATTTCCACCGCAAAACCAAAAACACCTGCTAACATTATCAATTTTCCTGCAATAAATGTTTATAATGTAAGTTTGGATGTGTGCGGTTTACTAGACTATCATTGGTATTTCAGTGATGGTGGGGTGGATTGCATTCCTCCCCTCTCCTATTCCTCTAAATACAACCACCAGTAATCACGTAGCTACCGAGTGTATCACTGAGCACGTACTCGACGCTTGTTATTATGAACAATAGTAATCACTGGATGGGGGGTATGGAGCTTTCAAGATAGCGTTCGTAATAAGCTCTACCTGGGGTTTCGGAAGGGAACCCCCTTGTGCAACGGCTTTTCCTGTGCTTAGGTAACCACCATCACCCCTAGGGGGATTCAAACCAACCTCACCATAAACGCCAATTTCCGGTTAATCAAATTTACATTATGCGTCGGTAAAATATGAAGCCAGATGACACCCCCTCCACTCCTAATCTCTCTAAAAAATAATTGTACTGATTGTTTAGATATAATTATGTGTCATTCAATTGATTTTTTGTAATATTCAATAATATGCTGGGTTTAAAAAATTGTAATCGGAATATTTTTACCAAATTTTCAAAAAAAATCGGGCAAACTTTTCAGAAAATTTTTCTTTTGAAACAAAAAAAAATCGGGTAACGAAATAATTTTATTTTTGGGAAATGTTTTGAAAAATTTGGTTCGGAAATTTTTTTTAATCATTTTCTAGAAATTTTTCCGAATATAATTTTTTCTTTTAATTATACTGTTGCTTTCTTATCTTTTTGATTTTTAAATATTCTCAAAAAAACGCCATCTAAATTATAAAAAAAAATTTCCTATTCAAATTTTTGCAAAATTTTTCAAAACTGTTCCAAAAATAAAATTATTTTGTTTCCTGATTTTTTTTCTGTTTCGTAAAAAAATTTTCTGAAAAATTTCCCAAAAATTTGTTGAAAATTTGAAAAAAATATTTCGATTACAATTTTGTTAACCCGGCATTTCCGTCGATAATTTTCGTAATGAAATTTTCATGGAAATCATTTAGTCTCGTGAGATTTTGGATGAAATAAGTTTATGCAGATTTGTTTTTGGAAAATGCAGGTAGAGGGCTTATCTGCCCTCTTAACAACTATATCACTGCTTTATTATGATCGTGTGCTCCCGGGGCCTAGAAACCAGTTCAAGAGGCTCAAGATTCTGGAGGAAGCTCACCTGGTAAAGCCACTCGCTTCGGGCTTCAATTTCGAGAAAATTGCCACTTACTGAGAATAATGTAGACTTTGAGATAGGTATGACATCCACCGAGAGACAGATGTTATCTTCTCCCGTATTTCGCAAAACTCTCAATTGATCGACAAATTAATTCAATTCCATAATAAATTGAGGAATGGGATGTGCCTAAATCTCGGCTTTGACTCAATTCATTTTTTTTTCTTTCGATGGATTGTCCGAATAATTGAAACTGCATGTTGGAAATTTTTTTTTAGCTCAAATTCACTGGGATATAACTTTCGGATGAAGGGACGTGAGGCATAGGAGGCGGAGGAGAATATCTATAGGAAGTACCGACTGGCAATTATCCGAAACGCGATGCAAACAAAACCGTTTAGATAAATGGAGGCTGATAAAAGCCTTGAGGGGTGGGCTTTTTGGGGTGAGGTAGAATGGGGTGGAGGGTATTGAGCTCGGTATATCCGAAATCCGCGGGGAGAACCGATTGATTTTTGAGCTCCTGCAACCTGTCCCCCTCACACCCCCTTACCACCCTTTAAAACAGTAATGGATTCCCTGCGTGGTACATAGCACCGGGTCAAAGGGGGTAGCACCAGGTTTTGGTGATTAAAATTGTACGATTTTAATTGAGAGAACATTCCATTGTATTTAATGCTTTTAATCCTTCTACCCCTTCTCGTAACCTTTACCCTTTCGTTCCATTTAAAATCACAATAGTGGAGTTAATGAAGGGGAGATGGCAATTCGGATTTATTCTCAAACGGCGTATGTGCAAGATTGAGATATATATTTTCAGGTGCATATTTACGTTGGAATCCACTTTTATCACTTTTTCTTTTACTCAGCAAAATATCCCATTTTTAATGTGATATCAGTGAAAAATTATTTTTTAGATAAATAAATTAAGGAGATTTTCTATGTCACTGAGAATTTGGTGGAATTATTTATTTTATACATTTTCCATGAGCACATGAATATGGCAATTCAATTACATTGAATTCTCGATTAATTGAACATTTCTGGATATTTGTGGACGGTCGCATGAAAGGGTACTACTTTGTTGATGTGGAATTTGTATGCTTCAATAATATTCAGAAGCTTCTGTACATTTTAATCCCAAATTGAAACTGATAGTTGTGGAGGCAACAACTCTGGGCTAGAGTCCTCCCTTTTCACGAAAATCTCACCTGTATTTTCCAATTTCTATCAATTTTTGATAAATATCGTTCAACAATATGTATAACAATTTTCTATCCCGTATCTTTAATTACATCTAGCACTCGTTAATTATCAGGGAAGATGAGCGAGACAGATAAACAACCTAGGTAAATAAAAATTGTAATCGGAATATTTTTTCCAAATTTGCAAAACATTTCTCGAAAACTTTTCGGAAAATTTTTCTTTTGAAACAAAAAAAAATCGGGAAACAAAAGAGTTTTATTTTTGGGAAATGTTTTGAAAAATTTTTCAAAAATTTCTTTCGGAAATTTTTTTTATCATTTTCTACAAATTTTTGCGAATATAATTTTTTCTTACTTTCTTGATTTTTCAATATTCTCAAAAAATACGGCATCTAAATTCTAAAAAAAAATTTCCATTCAAATTTTCGAAAAATTTCTCAAAATCTTTCCCAAGAATAAAATTGTTTTGTCTTCCGATTTTTTTTGTTTCATAATAAAAATTTCTGAAAAGTTTTCCCGAGATGTTTGAAAATTTGGAAAAAATATTCCGATTACAATTTTTTTTGGCGGGGAATTTGAATGATAATGAGATATGGGAATCGGCAGAATTGTAAACGTGAAATGCCATCGAATGTAATGGAATACAAAATAGATTGTTCGCTGTTACGAATTGTGATGATTATCGGCAACAATTAATTTCAAGATTTGGGTTACGAGGTGGCGATACTGTATCGAATAAGCTATGTATCAAGTTGAATTGTGTTGGTATGTTTTAATTGGATATTTAGCATAATGGATTGGTCGGTAGCATCTTGTATTCCGTAATTCGATGGAAATTGAAAGCTTGTAATTATGACGTGATGGAGATTATCTGGTGGGATTGATGAATCTTGATTGTGGATGAGGGACGTGGGTGTTATCGCTTTTTCACCGCGTCATGTCGAGGAAAAAGTAGAAAAAAAATTCTACTCCACGAAATGATTGATGGACACACCAAAATCTTTTCGTCCCTTCCCCATTTTTCTCTCTCCTCTCTCAACATAATAATCCACGCCGAGAAATATTTTATTTAAAAAATCCGCATCCTTTTGCAATCTCCTCCACCATTTCTCCAGAATAAACTTAATTCTCCCCAAATAGTGGGAATTCCAATTGAAAAAATGGCGGAATTTCTGGGACGAATACCGATAGCAATAATTGCAGAAAAATTGCAAGAGTAAATCTCCGAGAGATGGAAAAAATGTCAAAGCCTCTGTTATACGATGACCAGGTGAAACTTGAGTAGCGAATTATTGAGTCAACAGGATAGATTTAAAAAAGGAAAGGAGAAAAAAAATTATTCAGCCAATGGAGAGATGCAGCTGCAGCTCTGCACATATGGCAGATATAACAAGAAGCACACGTCGAAAAAAGAACAAGTCACCGTAGAAAGTAAGTCGGGCACTCCTCGGAAGTATCGCTTCTTCAATATATATGGGCTTTGGGCACGAGCCATGCTGCAAACCCGAACATTTATTTTTTATAATCCTCGTGCCCCTGGGCTGTTCGAAAAGCCTAACCTCCATCGAGTTTATAGTCTCACTTGGAAGACAGATGTTGGTTTTACTGTAATCGCTTCATGTAAATTTTTTTTCCTCCTGCCCTCTCCCCTCTCCCTGACGCTTTTTTTTTTTGTCAAGGTAAATGTGCATGCACCCCTGGCCGTATATATGTCCATTCACTTGTCAGGTGCAATATTTTAATGATTTTGACAGCTCCAGCCTCTGCGGGTAAAAAAGAATTTTTATCGGAACATTTTTTACAAATTTGCAAAACATTTCTGGAAAACTTGTCGGAAAATTAAAAAAAAAAAAAAATCCGGGTACAAATCAATTTTATTTTTGGAAAATGTTTTGACGATTTTTTTTTTTTTTTTTGAAATTTTTACGCATATAATTTTTTCTTTTAATTATACGGATGAAAAAAATGTTTCTATTTAAATTTTTGAAAAATTTTTCAGAAACTTTCGCAAGAATAAAATTGTTTTGTTTTCCGATTTTTTTTTTCATAAAAAAAAATTTATGAAAAGGTTTATTTTTTTATACCCGGGGCGAGTGAAATATCAGGGGATTAATTGGAACGATTGATAAGAGCGTAAACAACGGATAAATTGTGATTTATGAGAAATTTTGTTGCCCAGCGGTGGAAATAATTTCTTTTGAGTTGCGTATTTTTGCTGAGTGTTTCACGAGACGGAGAAAATAAATCTTTCCTTTGATTAAAAATTGAATTGCGAGTTTGTTTATGCATGAGAAAAGAGACGTTTAAGACTTGTCGATCGTTTTCCAACTAAAGATGAAATAAAAACAGATGGTGTCGTGAAACTGGCTCGAGTCATTGATCTACTTTGTCCGATTGGGAGAGACAGCCCGTTGGAGAAATGGCGTACAAAAGGAAAAAGTGAAACAAAGTTTCAAGAAATTTTTACCTCCACTTTTCAACGACTTTTTTAACCAGTCAATTAACAAGACTAGAGTCGTATACATTTCTTTATCTCCACCGACTGCTGGAGAGCGTCTTTGAACGTTCACTCGGGCGTATGAAGAGAAGAAGAAACAAGAATGACAAAGAGATGAGCAAGTGTATGCGTTTGAGGAATTTCTACCGGAAAATTGAAACACGTTGTTGAAATAAAATAACGAGCATTTGTTATTGTCTGGGTTGTTTGCGCGTGAGTGGAATTATTCGTACAAACGATGTTTGCGACGTGAGAATTTAGTCGACATTTTTACGGGAATCATATTGTAATGTTTCTTACAAGCAGGGGAAAAATAACGGAGGGCAAACATTCAGTTAAAAAAAATAGAGGAAAAATAATGGAAAAATTGGAATATTGGAAAATTGCACTGATTGAAAAAAATTATCAGAATGAATTTTTCACAACGAGTTAATCATGGGTTGTCATTTTTTTTTAAAGCTAAGTTAAGTTAAGTTAAATTACCCTCTCGTTTTTTTTTTCAATTAGCGTATCCCGGGTTAAAAAAAAAATAAAAAAACCGGGACACAAAACAATCGTATTTTTGGGAAATGTTTTGAAAAATTTTTCAAAAATTTGTTTTGGAATATTTTTTTAAATAATTTTCTAGAAATTTTTGCGAATATAATTTTTTAATTAAAAATGAATTTTGAATATTCTCAAAAAATACGCCATCTAAATTATAAAAAAAAATCCTATTTAAATTTTTGAAAAATTTTTCAAAACCTTTCTTAAAAAAAAAATTGTTCTGTTCTCCGATTTTTTTTCTGTTTCATAAAAAAAAAATTCTGAAAAGTCCAGAAATTTTTTGAAAATTTGAAAAAAATATTCCTATTCCATTTTTTTTTACCCGCGATCTTCGTCCGTAATTTGTTCTAGCATCCAAATCTCGGATTTTTGGAAAAAGCACGAAAAATAACTCCTTGGGATCTGTAAAGATAAACCGGGGATGAGGAAGTGTTTTTCAAATAACATTTTCAGTTTTTATCCGAGACACGAGAAAATTGTAAAGAACTACAGGACAACAGGGACCTGAAATGGACACTGAAATGAACTCGTTTCGTGGTAACGCTTGTGAACTCGTTTGGTCTCGTATTCCCCGGGTGGGAATTTTCCAGCTATATAATACCCGCTGCATGTTCATTCCTTTTTTTGCCCTCCAACCCCTTCACCACCACCCGTCGTGCGTTATCGAAAGCCATCAACGAGATAATTGAAATATTTTTCATTGGAATGAGTGGTAATCGTTTTTTTATTCAGTTGAAAATATTTTCATTCCGGTGTTTCGACAGTTTTTCCAACAGGGAAAGGACGACAATTTTCCTCCATTGATTTGTCAGAAAGCCAGAGAATCTGTCAATAGCGAAGGTTATTAGACTGTTTTTCATAGCAGTTTTATATGATCGACCGACTTGTTTGGCCTCTATACCACCGAGTCCATCGTGTCCTTTTTCTGACCTACCACGACAACCAATGAAAACGCTCCGCTGTTCGACTAACGGGCATCCTTCGAATTTTATTCAGGTAATGATTAAATTCTTCAGTGGCTAAGTGCATTCTGGAGAGGATGGATCAGGTTAAACTTGATGGAAGAAGAAGTTGTCGTCGAGAGGGTTCTACCGAGGTTGTGAGTATGATGAGATTGTACCGCATACATAAATAATTATTGTTCGAGGGCTTACTCAAGTGGATAGCATACGAGGAGATGATTATGCTCACGATTCCTGCATTTTATCTAGAATCCCTCGAGGCGGAAGAAGATGAAGGAGCTAGTTATTAGAAATGATCTTGGTGGAACGTTGATTGCCAGTCATTCAAAGATGTCCTGTTGACTTGATGATCCCCTGAGATATGGAGCAAACAGAAGCCGATAGCCAACGAAGAACTCCCTCAATTTCCAGCATAATTAAACATTTTATTGAAAATTTTAATCTACCTTCCTACTCATCTCAAGTAGAATGCTCATTGTCTTGTACCACTTACCAGCGTCAAGTCTACGTGATTTTCTTCAACTTCCTCCATTTAATTGCTTTCATTCTGACTAGATGAGAATGGTTGGAATTCTCTCAGTGGAAAACACGATAATTTAAATGCATGAGAATATATATACCCCGGTAAAATGAATGTTTTAATAAAGAAAAGTGGTATTGGTGGTAGATAATAAAATAGTTAAAATCACCTGAGGGATGCTGGGGTAGAGTGGAGCGTGTAAACCAAGATAGCCTTTTACAGTGGTTACATTTGTGGTCATAATGCTTCTATTATTCGACCTGGATAGGGATTATTAATCGACATTTTCGACCTAGACCAGTTCATGGGTAGGAGTGAACGTACCAGCAGGCGCGTATATACTCAACCGCATGCCAGTGAACGATGCATTTGCGCTCGATTGCCCGTGACTCGATTACTCGCCCGGCAAATCGTTTTCTACCAACCCACCGTTCATTTCCCTTTCAATTCTAACCGATTACACTTTCTTCGTCTTTCCACGTGTCGTGCTGACATAATTCAATGATTTATTCCCATTTTTTTTCAGGATTTCTCTCCACATTTGTATCACATCTTGAGTTTTGAAAGAAAGGGTAGCACTGGGATATAGTTGGTAGGACATCTTTCACCTGGACGTCTTGGAGAATCTTCGTGTTGAGGCTCAAGCCACGATTCGTTCAGATGAGAATGAAGAGGTCATCAGTGTACCAGCAGAATGCAGAGACACTGAATTCCAAACTTGAAAGAAGGAAATGCATTCTTGGTGCACTCTGGGGATACCAATGATCGTTATACCCCACTGGTGGAATGTGGCTTAGAGCTTTAAGGTCGGTCATCTCAACGGTCAAACCTTCGACATGAATTTAGAACAAAATGATGGCTATAAATGGAACATTGGATACCATGGCTCTCGGCATTCTGGCAAAGTTTAATCTCCCCTGGTGCATGAATGCAGTTCACAATTAACACATTTCAACAGCAAAGTGATGTCAGACAGATTCCCCAGCGGTATGTCCGTAAAATCAATGACAGCTGATGGCCTCTGGGCTTTTTTCCCTCCCCCTTTTCCGCCACATCCAACGCTAATCAACGGAAATTCAAAGAGAAGACCGAGTGAAGATCCTTCACCGCTATTTGCGTTTATCTTGTGAGCAGTTAACTGATAAATACAAAGTGTATAAAAATTGAAGCAACACTTGCCCCGGGTAAGGGCAATAAGTTGAAGGAAAATACTGGAAAATAGTACGGTGAAAGGCAGGAGAACACGACTTGGACTCGGGGTTTAGAACTCGATTCCAATCCTGAGGTTTTGCCCCCTTCAACCCACCACCCATATCTACCGTAATTGGCTGGATAACATCTTATGGCACAATCCCGGCTTTCGCCTTAGCTCCCATTCATGGTTTTATCTCTCTCTTACTCACTTGGGGGTTTTTGGGTTGGCGGAAGAGACGGAAATAGTGGGAGTACCCAAGCTATTTCCAGTGATGTAACAACCCTCAACACATCCAGAGCAACATCCAAGAAACCCAACGGGATGCTCAGTTTCAAGGAATCCCGGAGTTCTCCCTCCTACCGCGTCAAACTAACTCTAACCTTTCATGGCCTTTAATCTCCAGTGTCTGACTGTTATCATTGGACATTTCCTGTGCATCATCATTTAGCTTTTCATATTATGACAGGTAATCCGGCTTTTATTACGCCAATGGAATAACAGAAAATGGCGGAACGCAATGGATAATTATGATGTGGGAGAAGTTTTCAAAAGTCTGTCCTCGAAGTGCCACTTGCAATTCCCATTTTCCAAAAATCAATGAATAATAAAAATCTCGCAGTGATCACCAGTAAGAATAATCCCATCAAGTTTTTTCATTTCCCTTTTTAATTCTGAAAAGACTTCCACCGTGATATCCCCGATACAATCCCCAACACGATTTCCCTGTATTATTCACAAAATCATAAATGATGCATTCAAAAAACGCTGAATCCCCAGACAATCCTCGATTTTCATAGCAAATTGATTGAATATTTACACCTCTTCTGCGCCATCATAACGTAGACGAGGAAATCAATGGACACAGAGAGGGAAAAAATTTCCAAGAAGAATACAGCAAACAAACGCCAAACGCATAAATTGCATTCTATTTTTTGATGAACCATTGCAGCGAAATAACAAGGCATTGGCCATATACATGCAACCGAGATTACACCTACACGTGTGGACAAATCCTCGGCAGCAAATCGTTATACCTGCAGCCAAAACGTAAACAAAGGTGGAGATACCACTAGGCAACACACGCATTGATTTGCGTTTGTAACAATTGTGTACGTACATATTCTCAGCTGGCGATTGAACAAACGATTGTGTGTGTGCATTTGCAGGATGCAAACAAACGCATAGATGGCGCTTGACGATGTTCCTGGAGGTTTCTATAGGTGAAGGAGAGAGAAATGGAGGAGTTGCATGGGCATTTGCCTGGGCATTCATGTTTATGCATTAGGGAGTGACTTATGCATTGTGCAATGGAAGCAGAAGGAACGTATCCAAAACGTCGAGACAGGGATTATTCAACCCCCGACAATACCGGTGTACCATAAAAATGGGATTCAGGAAGGTGAATTAAAATAAAGGGATTCATCCCCTGCGGATTGCCTCGTGCATCGACTTCAGGATGAGGACAGGGGATGGGGGGATGGCCTCAAGGTAAACATCATTCAGCCAAGGTTCTATCAAGGTTACAGATTATTTTTAGGTTCTTTTTAGAAATTCCAGGACTGCTGCCATCTACACGTAGAGACCTCCACTACGTCAATTCAGCTATGAGCATTGGTCAAAGATCGATTGCCAAGTGCTGGCCGTGTCCTGGCGGAAGCTTGGCATTTGGCCAGGTGTTGTCCACCCGGAATTACTCAGTCTCCAACAACACCTTCCGACCCTAGGAATTGGCTCGGACGGATAACACAAATGGAAGAAACTCCAGGAGCATGCAACTCCTGCTGCATGTCCAGCGCATCAACCATCGAATATTAAAGACCACGAATTTACAATGTGAACCGAGGAATTTACGAGGAAATGCAGAGATGTCGGACATTGGAGTTTTCCACAGCAACTCGGGAGGGAAACTGTGTCTTCGGTGCGATGGCGCTTTAAAGATTCACATGGTCTCGGAACGCGATTTTCACGATGGAGAAGTGTGTTTGGTTGCTTTGCAATCTCCTATATCGAAAAGAATAAAAAAAAAGAAAGCATTTGAATTGGATACATATCCAAAAGGCGCCTGGTTCAGTGGCTGAGCGTATCGGTGTGCAACTGAATTCTCTCCGCTCTTCTAAAAAAGATATATAGAGTTTGAGGATGAGGATAGAAGGGGATGAAAGTGTGTGGAAGGATGGTTCCATGCGAATAGTTGGGAAAAATCCCAGGAGGTGCACACGTCTTATCCGGGTCAAACAAGTTTTCCTACTGGTTGAGCCTCTCTGGACCATGTGGACTCTACTATTCGCTTTACTCTTTTCAGTTTTTCCAGTTAAAAAGGAGAAGGATGGGAGGGAAGTGAGATAAATCAAAAGTTATACGGATACGTCCTGTTGGCACGTTTCAGTAACAAAAGGGGAGAACTCCCTGGATGGCGTTATAGTTGTTGTATACACTCCAGCGAAATTATGAGTTAATTATTTTTCTTTTGGGACTGGGATAAAAATGAATTATCCTTCTTTGACAATAGTGTTGTATAATTGGGGTAGTGGAGATTGTGGAAATTTTCGGGTGATTGTGGGGGGATGAGTGCATTGCAATGCTGCCAAATTTCGTTGATGACGTCTTTCCATTTGGGTTATCCGCAAATTCTAATTACATCTGCGGTATGATGAAGTTGAAGCATTGGTCTGCAATTAGTTTTCAATTGGTTGAAGATATTTTGGGCTGTATGCTCACTGGAATTATTTTCCCTGCGATGTTTGTTGAGAACTATCGAATCACCCGAACAATTCCGCACAATCCCAAACTCCACAGTCAATCCACAATTTTCATAACAAGAGTTAATCCAAAAATATCATCCACCGTTGTATCCAGTAATAGAGATATAAAAATGATGTCGGTAGAATTTTCAAGATGGTTGAGCATAAAATTTGAATAAAAATTCGCAGAGAGACAGTTGTACTTCGTAAGACTAGTCGAGAGGAGTATGAGAAGGTAGTTATGACGCGTATGCGCTGAATGTATATTTGAGGAAGTTGAAGGGACGAAGAATAAGCGTACACGTAAAACGAAAGTGGCACATATAGAAGGTAAAATAGGGGGTTGGAATATCCCCTATGTGGGGTCTAGGTTGGTGAACACACGATGGGGGTAATACAGCAAAGTGGTGGACTCTTTCTGTCGTACCAGTGGTGGATGTAACACGCCTGGTACTTCACCGAGGTCACCAGAGTGGGATAAGAGGAGTGAACAGGGAGGGTTACAAAAGTACTATATGGAAAACGTGGGAGTATCCATTGCCGTGCACTTTTACCCAAGAGTTCCGTTACTTTCCACGTCTTTCTTTCGTCTCTCTAAATCCACCTTGCCTTTTTCCAAAGTACAGAGGCTCCATGGGGGTGGAAATACCCTTCTTCCTCCTCATGGCCCTGTCCTCTTTTACCTACAATACTCTCATCCTCTGTTCTCCTAATATTTTAGCAATTCCAGAGAGCAGTGGAGGGAACAACGCGCCTCCCGGCTAAGAATTGGATGAAACGACCCTGAGGATGCAGAAAGGTTCATGGGGTAAGGGTGAGTTGAGTACAACAATTTCTAAAGCTACTCTAGTCTACCGCTTTTGTTCACCACTTGTGCACTCTATGAAATGTCGTCACAGTGTACCAACTCCCTTGGGAAGTACACTGGGATACACGATACGCTCATGCAGATTATATCCACCAAAAATATGGATGGGAGGGGAGGGGTCTGTCCCCTTTCAAAGAGGAAAATTAATATTTTATGGAATATTTTCGTCTTTTGAGAATGTAGACGGGAGTTGATGCATGAATTATTCTGACCCCATCACTGGCTTCGAATTATTCCGAGACCTAGATGGGAGGGATTAGTCGGGAATGTAAACAAACGGTTGAGAGATTTCTGAGAAATTCTTTTGTGTTTGTAGCGTCCTGTTTACTTCTTGGTTTGTTTTGGCGTCGGTGGGCGTGAATCGATATGAGTGGATTTTTATACTGTCGATGGACTTCCAGGGAAATATGAGGGGAAATAGCTGTTGCATGGGGTGAATGAGTAAAAAAAATGTTTGCAAAATAAAAGTAGAATGGAGATTTTTGAAAAAAAAAGGGACTTGGTGTGGGGAGAGAAGAGGGAAAAAATTTCCAATATGTCTCGTCTGATTTGTCCCATGGCTCTATGTATTTTCCGCAATGTCCAGACCGGAATACAGTCCATCCGTCAGGCGACACCCATTTACGCACGGCTGACTACGGATGCCAACTATAGCCCCTTGCGTGTTGTATTTTCACATATACATTTTGCTATTCAGATCCAAATGTGGATGGGCTGTTGGGGATGTGTGAGTGGATTTTCGGTGAATGCATATGGGTGATATCAGGGTGATATGTTGGGATGGTGAATGTGAATTCAGGAGGTGAATGAAGAATGTGTGGGTATGAGATGTACATAGAGAGGAGAAAATGTATATGTACATCTCATTTGTGGGATGGCGCACTGGGGAGTCTCACTCGGTGGAGTTGTTTTCAGAGTATGGAACGGGGATTCTACTCGGGTGCCTTGTGCGATATACGCACTGATGCTGACGTAATTTTCGGACAACTCCCTTGTGGATAGCTCTGGTGATGGAGGCGGAAGACAAAGGGTCGGAATTCAAGGTGAGGTTGGCTGATTTTTTTTTTTTCTGGGAGATATCGTTGAAGGATCTGAATGTGATTCAAGCCAGTAAGGGAGACAGTGAATCCTTTTTGAGGAATCCTTTTGAGGTCGAATCCAGTGAGATGATGGAGTACTGTCCGAACTGAGTCTCCATCCAACCCATACCAATGGTGGCGATGATGATGATGATGAATCTTTGAGTTAGAAATAGTCAGGGCTATGCCATCGAGGGGTACATGTGTAAAATCATTCATCACTGACGGAATCCAACAGTCAACAATACACTGCTGCCATCCAATGCTGACGCTTTCCATTTCATCAATTATTCACTGAAACATTGAAATTCCACCGGATAAATATTGATCATCCAACATTGCTTATTCGATAATTCCGCCCCATTTTCACTGACCTCATTGACGAACAAATAACACCCCCGCGAATAAATACAACTTAATCCTGAAAAATTAAAACGCGAGAATATTTGTTATAACCACAACCCATACTCATACCGCATTGTGTGCAAACAGACGCTAACAATTCGCACACAGTAAACTCCCTGGATGAAAGCCTCAACTGTGCAATTTTTCGGTGCAAACAGTAGAAAGAAGGTAATAAAAGAAAAAAAACGAGAGCCCCACAAAAATGCCTCAAGTTATCTGGAGCAGGGGTTAAAAAAAAAAAATTAATGAAACAATGTTTTCATTATTTTTGTTGAACATTTGTTATTCCAGTTGAAAAAATATCAGAGGTAATTATCTTTTATCTTTTACATGTTGCTCTCCTCTCCAAGGGGCAACGTTAAAATGCAAAAATCCACCAAGGGTAATCAAGTAAATCTTGGACCCAATTTTTTTTTCTTTTCCTTTTTATTTTATCTTTTTTTTTAACAAGGAGTACAGTGCAGAGCACAATGTTCCCCCAGAGGTGACTCCCCTCTCCCATTTTTGCTCATAAACCACGAGACAGTAATACCATGAATGAACGTACAAACGACTTTTATTTCACTTTGGTAGCGGGTTTTTGAGCCCGGTGGGGATACCAGCTCCAGTTACACTGGGACACAGAAATCCAAAAGCACCTCTGCCTCTCTAAACCGTTTGGTGACGCTTCCCCATGGCTCATGGCCACGGATAATCGGATCTGTCGATGCGTCACCAGGCAAATGACTTTGGAGGCCCTCACCCCCTTCGCCTCACATCCTGAACATTCCTCTCATACATGTCGACAACACAACGTTCACGTATCTCACTCGTGTTCCCTCTCCAATGTTACAATGAATCATTATTCCCTAACGTTAGTGAGTGAAACTCGATTTCGAATTCTGTCATACTGCAGAAATCCTGAAAACCGAATCAAACCCCCTTTATGTGCAGGAGACAAATTGCATTTGTTCGGTTGACAAAGTTACCTGGAAAATAAAATTGCTTGAATTTTTTGTTTCATCTTGGAAATGGAAATTCTTTGTTCGCGTTTTGACTTTGATGAGAATAAATAATCAATGGTGGGCCGATTCTGAGTCAGAGTTATGCTTGCGTTGCGATTATTATTTGAAATCTGATAAATCGACTGATTCTTGACGAGTGACTCTGAATACCGGCTGTCGGTACGCCAGAACAGGACCACGGCCCGGTTCACCAGCATTTCTGCAATCCTTTCATTTTTGATTTTCAATCAAATTTCCACATTATAATTCCTGTAATAGCCACGTACATGGTCATAACTCACCGACATGAATTTTAATAAACCCGAAAAAAAATGTAGATCAACGCTATAAAAATGCAAACCAGTGGCACTATTTCATTCCACTCGACATCACATTAGCAGCAACCACTACACTTTCTCTATCCCACCGTTCCCCTCAAAAACCTCCAGGTAATATTTAACGCTTTGCTACCACTCCCCCACCCTTCCCCGCACCTCACCCCCACAGAGTTGCCGCGTGCATTAATAAATAACAATGTAAATAAATAAATAGCCTTAAAGCCTAGTGAGGGTGTGGTGGAAACGCTCTCTTGCAAGCAGATAAATTTTCCCAGCCAGCGTTGTGCTTTATAAAAGCTCCCCATAGAACTAGGTTACCAATGTTCAAACTCTACTCCACGTTGAATTTGTAAATGTTATCTCAATTTCAGTATCGGCCAGTCGAGTCGATACTTAAGGCGATGAAAACATGAAAAGTGAAACAAGAAGACAATAAAGCCACAGGGCTTTAATCCACGGGCCAGTCCATCGTAAACACAATGTGAAATGGCAAACCGTCACCGCTCTGTCAATGTCCATCGGCTCTTCGTTTTTAGATTTTTTTTTTGCGTTCTAGTCGATCCCCGCCCTTTCATCCCTTGGTGGAAAAAAATTCTCTGTGAAGGCTTCAAAGTCACCACTATTGGATTTTAACGCATCGCCCAACACTTGGGTAAAAACACAAGCTACGGACACCATCCAATTCTCCCCTCGCCAGTCACGGGGAAGCGTTTGACGAGTCGACCATGACTGAGAAAAACCCGGGAATGAACGATGATTTCGGGTATTACGGATTTTTTTATCTCAGGACGGAACCTCTTATTTATACTTGGTAATAATTTTTACCCTCCGATATTTTGATCCGCGCATACTGAATTTCTCCCCTGATGAGCAACTCCGAGGGCATCTATCCTCGGATTCGTTGGATACGTATTTCGAAACGGTGGTTTATCCTGTTATGACGGTGGATGACATCAAAGGACATGCATGATCCTATTAAACCTACGGATTGTGAATCCAGAATAGGTAAGGGAGAGTTTCGGTGCAATCTCTAAAATGATGTTTTCCCGGGAAGGGCACGGTGATCACCAGACTGTGACCATGGGTCTCTTTGGTGCCCTCTAATGAGATTATTCGAATGCCTGTCTGCCGTAATGGAATTGTAACAGAACTGCCAAAAATTGTTTAGCCCTGCCGCCAGATCGAGATGATAATGAACGCGGTGTACGATGCGAAACCTGATCTTACGAATTCAAAGAGGGGACCACGTACTTGTACCTAGTCAGGTTCAATACTGGGTGAAGGTCACGCCAAGATTGGATAATCGAAGTTCAGCAGGTGGAAGGGCTCCGGAAATTGCAGATATTAAGCAATGATGAGCTTGAGCTACTCCTCACCGAGTCGAACCATCAACCCATCATCGATCAATGCTCGCCCATGACCTATAACTCAACATTGAATGGCTGACAAAACCAATCCAGTAACAGTCAAATAATCACCCACTGACTCATTGTTCATCAATCTCTGATTGATACTTAATCGATCGGTCTTGCAAGTGGATTTTCCTGATCGACTATACCAAATTTATCAAAATTCTCGACGCATGGGAAACGTCCTTCGTGAACGGAAGGAATCCGTGAAGGAAGGAATGATTCGTTGATCACTTTCGGCTGTTCGTTGCCGGTCCGTCTAACGAATGAGTGTTCTCAAGGGAATACCAAACATTTGTTGACGGATTACGTTGGCAAGTGGGGTGAATAGGCCCCCATCCAAACCACAAACGAATCGTTAAAATTCCCAGGGTTCTCCAGTACCGCTGCAAGAACGCTTCCTAAGCGACTCGGAAATGGATGTGTATAGCCATGAGGATTCTGTCTGGTTGAGTTTCACCATAGCCAACGAGAGATTATGCTCCACATATAGGAGGTCGATGCATGGCGGACCAAAGATGCGAGAACGCATTAGCTCGGTTCCGCTTGGGCTGGCCGTTGTATGCACCACCAGAGTGCCTTGTACCAGGGTTTGAACCTCTTGCTCTCCTCCTTCCTCATCATCCACATATTCCCCGGGTATCCGAAGGTGCGTTTATGCCCGTGGAATTCTAGTGGTGCTGGGTCAGGCACCACCATCCGTGAGCACTACCGCCTCTTAACGAGTTAAGTTCACCTAGTGCTATACACCTCACCCTCCCATCACCACCCACTTTCTCCTCCTCACTCATCGTCAAGTTGTATTGCGGTGGAGTATGTATATGGGAGTGGTGAGGGGTGTGTTGGGTGTGGATGGAAAAGCCCGTTGCTACTTCAGTCGGTTTGGATTGTGTGCAATGGCGTAGGCTTCTCCATGTTGCTATGTGAGCACGTTCTTGAAACTAGCGAATGCCAGATAGTGGAGCGCAATGTTGAGATCACGTACCGGCTACGAAATTTATATGAAACAAAGTTGGAGAAATTTTACGAGGTAAATTGGAAATTGTCGAAGGCCCCCGCTGTATTTGATGGGTTTCTTTTTTTTCAATTATGAGGAGTCGAGTCGAGGGGATTGATCAAATTCCAGGTGCTGTGGGGTTGTTACCAGTTTATTTTTCCTGGAGTATCGATTCATGTTGAATCTGTTGTTCAATTTGCCCCAAAACATCAAGCAATAGAAGCTATTGTTGGTATTATCTCAAATCACTTACGAGTACATCCACAAGACCGTTAAGAGATAAATCTTTTAATCACCATGCAGCATTCATAAAAAGTTGGCTGCATAAAAAGCCAACGGGTAAAAGAAAAAAAGAAATGCTCGAGTCAAACTCATCTGGTGATGTAAAAACTGGAGTAGGAGGTTATATTTTCAATTCCACGAGGTTAACCACGGAATACCATTGGTTGTTTTCCACCCTTGAGAGCCCCATAAAATCTCCCCATCATAAAACTGTTGAGCTGATTACAGAACGAAGCCATCAAATTGAATACGAAACACAAGTGCTTTTTGAGAGAAATTTTAGTGGCATAGGTGAACAACTTTGCGGTGGTAGCGACAGTTTTGATGGTCCAATGAACGATAACCGCGTTTGTCCAAGCCCGTTACTCGTCCCATTGTACCACACAGCCACCAAATTACTTGACTGCCATAGACCACCCCCCCCCCCTAACCCCCTCCATCCCCTATCAACCCTATTCTCCACTGGGTTCTACACAACCAAACCCGTTATACCCATCAACCCTTGGTGCCTGTGACACGCGTGTTTATGCGTTAGCGTGTACACCACTCTTGTGGTTTTCGGTGTCGCCACTGGCCTGGGTTTGATATTCGTGCGGTAACGGCGACTGAAAGAGGGGATTCCCCGGTATTATCAGTCCGGCCAACCGCTTTTTTTTTCGGAGGGACGAAAATATGGGCCATCGTCGGTGGATCACTGGACGAAATTTTATAGACCGCGAATAACTACGGGATTTCTCGTTTGGAAAAAAATGTGGGTATAGAATATTTTTGAGAACTCGTGGGGTGAAGAAATCGATAGTTGATTCATTTAAGAGCTGCGATATGAATTTGGGAAGTGCCCGGGTAAAAAAAACAATTTTAATCGGAATTTTTTTTCCCAAATTTTCGAAAAATTTCGGGAACATTTTTCAGAAATTTTTTTTTCATTAAACAAAAAAATCGGAGAATTAAACAATTTTATTTTTGGGAAAGGTTTTGAAAAAATTTTCAAAAATTTGAATTGGGAAATTTCTTTTATAATTTAGATGGCGTATTCTTTGAGAATATTGAAAAATCAATCAACCCGGTTGAGAGTTTCATTGTATTTCATGAATTTTCACAAAATATCAAATGAAAATCAAGTGTTCGCGGAAAAATTAATTATCAATTACCCCGCAATTAATTGGTGAAGTGACCGATTTATTTTTGTGGGCGTGTTTAACTGAAATTGAATTCAATGAAATTTTGAATTGAATCGTATTTAATGAGAAATGGTCCAGAGGTTAGCGAATTTATTCAGCGAGATCGATCATAAACTCGAGCTTTCTGCGAACTGACCTGACGCACCCGGACGGCTCTGAAATTCCACGGGGATATTCATCGGATACGTTATTTAAACTGGTTTTATTTTCAAGGAATATGGAAGGAGTCAGAATTTTTCACGGGCGGATGATCGGTTTTATTGCTCGGCTTCATTCGTACGGAAAAATCGAGGCATTTTTTTTTTCTTCGACGTTTCTCGTTTTGTTTCTCCCATTCTTCTCTGTTCCCACCATTTTTATTTTCAATAAAAACCAGGCACACATTGCGCTCACGGAAAGAGTCTCGTCTCGGGGTTGAAACCAACGGACAGTAGGCGGAGGTTCGTATTCTGCGCTTGACGTTTTGTCAGGAAACCAACAGAGTGAGACCTTGGCGTCATATGCCTACGACAGTCTGTCCCCATATCTAATGCGAATAAGTGATATTGTCTGTCTGAATATTTTCCTCCATTTTCTATCGAACAAACCGGCGTCAACTAGAAATTTCACCTCAATCAATTTTTTTGATAAATGTAATCGAATCTATCATTTTCTGCCGCGGGTGGAAAGCACCTTTTTTTAAAAACTGATATTTATTTATCAACCAAAAGTTGATTCCACATATTTTTACCAAAATATAAAATTCATGGGAAAAAATAAATCATGTAATTCTACTCTATTAATTTTTCGCGAATATCGAGAAGTTGAAGAAAAAAATATTCAATGCACATGCGTTTGCGATTATTCATTAATCTCATTGGGTGGCTTGAAGAGAATTTTTTTTTTTAGTTTAGCAAATTTATTTCTCAGTGGGACGGTGCGAATACTCGAAACCACAAAGGAAACCGCAACTCAGAGGAAATAGAGGTGAATCTCACAAATGAATTCAGCGAAATGGATTCTCCTTAAGTAAAAGAAGATTATATCCACCTCTACTTTCTCATAACCCATCAGGATTTACTCCATCTCACTCACTTTTCTGACTCAACTTGTAAATACTCGTGTAGCGATTCCTCTGGTCGTTTGTTTTATCGTTGGTAATCAACAACCGCCATATTTTTCCTTTCAAATTCGCGTCATTGAGAAATTACCGAAATCAGTCAGAAAACGGGTTTCTACTCGGGTCTACGTCTTGACACGCGTTACGTTGTCTTGGATAGTATTATATTCCCTTCAAATTGGGCCCACCTTTTTTACCGGACTCATTTTTCATGTTAACATCGGTGATGAATTTACCGCGTCTCTAATTCTCATTCGCTGAAAAAAAATCCTTCAAAGATGGAAGAAATGGAGAAAATAAAATATGAATAGCCAGTGGGAGTCGTCGCGATCCAATTTGCGATTTTTATTTTTTTTTTTCGTGACCGAAATTAATTCCTCGGCTCCATTCGGAGAATATATTTTTTCAATGAATTTGTCTTGAGTCATTGCATTTTCAGGAGAAATTTTTGTATTGTTTATTAAATTTAATTGAAATTTCAAATTTGAATACCATCATTTAAATTTCTGGAAAACTTTTCATGAAATTTTTCTTTTGAAACAAAATAAATTTTTATCATTTTCTAGAAATTTTTGCGAATATAATTTTTTCTTTTAATTATACTTTTTCGATTTTTCAATATTCTCAAAAAAACGCCATCTAAACAATAAAAAAAATTGTCCTATTCAAATTTTTGAAAGATTTTTAAAAACCTTTTCCAAAAATAAAATTCTTTTGTTTTCCGATATTCGACACAAAAAATTCTGAAAAATTTTCCAAAAATTTTTTGAAAATTTCGAGAAAATATTCCGATCACAATTTTTTAACCCGAGTGAAATGAGCTCGATAATTTTCATAAAATATTTATCCACGCGTATAAACTGGCAGAGGCAATATAACTCCATCACTTTTACCAGTAAATCTCTCCAGCTTTCGAGCGATAGATTCACCAATTCCCTTTAGCAGGAGTAGGTGAAATCCCCGTAACATTTTTTCAAAAGATTCTAGAAGTACTTCCTGGGGGACAGAAAAATATATGTCAAGGAAAAGAAGGAGGTAGAGTGTAAGGGGAAAAGAGTCATGCAGACACTTTGTCCCCTCGAGGGCATTTCGATAAAACTCACAGCTTCCAAATGTGTGACTTGGATTTTTAATATTCGTATTTGCGTCGGATTTTAAGTTCCCAGTGGTTCGGTTATCTATCCACTTACTCATCCTGCCCCATATCCCGCCGTGAACATAAACTCATGCTTTTTTTAATCCAAAAAAAAAAATACTATCCAGAAATGTACTGGAGATTTCGAGTGCAATTCTTATTCATAACACGATTTATATAATCGACTTCAGGATTTATCATTTATTATCACAAATTGCCGGTTGAATTCTCCGATTTCCATCGAGAAATAGTATTTTAAATAGTATTTATGCTGTAGAAATCATGAAATTATTCTCATCGTTACCGGGTTGACAAATTGTCTCACCATTATACCAGAAAACGAATAATTAAAATCATTGAGAAGGAGGGAAAATAATGATTAATTATTGCCACGGATTTTCCTCGAATTGCAATGAAAAAGGGGATATGTAATATAGACCCTCGCGACAACGTGCAGAAGATCCCCGCTAATTATTAATTGTCATTAACACGAGCGACAAACAAGCGGCCCTGATTTTGGCACCGGATTTACTGTATGTAAAGCCCATTCGTTTACACAATACACGGCAAAAGAGGCGACGAGGGATATATTTAACTATTTTATATTATCCCAATAATTATGGCGTGTTTCATCGGATTAAATTCCGTACCAACCGCTCATCCAAAAATCCCGGAAACACCAGAGGAGGTCACATTAAATAGATGCGAATATATACCACCGTTTTATCGTTGAAACTCTGAATGTAGGGCAACAATTTTTTTCAATACGTTTTTCATCATTTTTTTCCACTGAAATCAAACGAAATGTGATATCACTGGATTTTTTGGTTGAAATTTCTCTACGTAAAAAAATCGATTCCAATTTTATGATTGCGTTGATCTGAATTTTTGATGATGCCTTTTAAATACTGATTGTTTTGTTCAATCAATTTGGCAACGCAGAATGAAAAAAATGAGACTCAAGAAAAACTTGGAAATCATCTAGGTCGATGACCCCTACGGTGGCTCTGGAATTTTTTCATTTCCTCAATTTGATCTGACGATAAAAAAGCCTCATTACTTTTTTTTCCATACAATTCCTCACTAGCCGCGAGAACTACTTGCTTTTTCGCGCATTCATTGAATTCCCGGTATGTAACCGGAATTCGTGTCATTAAAATAGCAAGATCAAACGAAAGATCGGTAATCTATTGTTGAAGACGGCCATCTCTTCTGCGTTGGAGGGATTTCCATTGGATGTCTGTAATCCCTCAAATGCCTTCGACAAGATGAAAGTCAAAATGCAACTGAAACAGACAGACTGATCCCAGTCGATGGTCTATGGTTTTGGCAATTGAGAAATTCCATTTGGACACTTGGGAGAAAACCGGCGTAGTGGATGAGAAGATGAAACTTATCGGATCAGCCGATTCTGGGTAGAACGGAGGATCGAGGGTCCAACTAGAATTTCACCCCTCAATCCCTCACCCCCTAAACTCTATCTCAGAGTCCTGGACAATACGCATAATACCAGACCACCGCCCCAATCCATCTATACACCAGGACGTGATACCACTTCAATTGGCAAATTCAATGTGAGTCGCACATTACCAAGTTATTGGATCACCATTATTCCGTATAAATCGAGAGAACCGGAGAAAACTGATACATTGTAATCATTCGTAATGGACCCCGGCGAAAAAAAATTCTAATCGGAATATTTTTTTGTAATTCTCAAAACATTTTTAGAAAACTTTTCAGAAATTTTTTTTTTTGGAAACAAAAAAAACGGGAAACAAATTTTTGGGAAATGATTTGAAATTTTCGAAATTTTTTAAATTTTTCAAAAATGTGTTTCGGAAAAATTTTTTTAGAATATTGTTTTTTTTTAATTATGCTGGTGTTTTCTTACTTTTTTTATTTTTCAATATTCTCAAAAAATACGCCATCGAAATTGTAAAGAAAAATTTCCTATTTAAATTTTTGAAACATTTTTCAAAAGGTTTTTTTCAAATTAAAAAAAAAAATCTGAAAAGTCTTCCAGAGATTTTTGGAAAATTTGAAAAAATTATTCGGATTACATTTTTTTTTACCCGGGACGTCTCAAAAACCGAAAAATTATTGCACGCCCAGAAAAATATTTGACATTCCTCAAAAAAAATTATTCTGTCATATAATTGAGCATGTAAGTACCCGGGTAAAAAAAAAATTGTAATCGGAATATTTTATATATATTATATAAAAAAATCGGAGAACAAAACAATTGGATTTTTGGGAAAGATTTTGAAAAATCAATGTGGCTGAATTGAAACACCTTTTTTATTTGAAATTATTACTGATGGAGAGGCATCCGCACAATTTTTTTCGGTTTCAACTTCCGGTGAGGGGATTTGGTTGATCAATTCGGCACAATTAAGGGAGACACTTGTTTCCATTATCCTCACGGCTCTAAATCGCTGGAATATATCTCCTTGAAAAAGCCGCCACACGTATTATCATGACATATTCATGCAGACCAGGAGGTGGGGTGTTCTTTCTCCATCGTTACTAGAGCAAATTTCGAAACGGTCCAGGGGATAGGAAACTTCATGTTTTATGCATTCTGTAGAAAACTTTTGTTGCCTATTCCCACACACTTGAATCTATATATTTTTACGGGAATAGGTACAATGGAGGCACCTTGCGTCGACGTATATGCAAACATAACCCAGTGGCTGTTGCAACTATGACGCTATTTCACTTTTTGCCCCGGAGACACATGGCCCTCTTCACTTGTTATGCATGTAATTTGATTCTTCTCAGTTAACTCTTTTACCAGTAAGTGTTTTGATAACTCCTCAGGTAAAAGAATTGTCATCACTATATTTTTTCATAATTTTCAAAACATTTCTGGAAAAGTTATCGGAAAATTTCTCTTGTGAAACAAAAAAATATCGGGAAACAAAACAATTTTATTTTTGGGAAATGTTTTGAATTTTTCAAAAATTTGATTCGGAATGTTTTTTAATCATTTTGTTGTTTTCTTACTTTTTTTATTTTTGAATATTCTCAAAAAATACGCCATCTAAATTATAAAAAAAAGTATCCTATTCAAATTTTTGAAATTTTTTTCCAAACCTTTGCCAAAAATAAAATTGTTTTGTTTTCCGATTTTTTTTTTGTTTCATATAAAAAATTCTGGAAAGTTTTCCCGAAATTTTTCCCGAAAAATCGCCCATCATTTTGATTCTCAAATATTTTTCATATTTCCATTTTGTCGGACGAAAAATACCGGAAATCTTTACATTTCAGTAGTGACAAACTCTGGAATTGTTTCGGACTACCAGAACTTGAATTTTTCCAAATAAATTCTCCCCGCCCGACAAAAACTTTTCCAAGATCCATAACTATTATGCTGAAATACATTATAGTCCGTGCAACAATCTCTTATTGCTCCCGAACAACAATGAAACTCCAATCCCAAGTATAACAATCACATAACGCTAATAACTGTTGTCATTGGGCAATGTAAACTTGTTTGAAAATCCCTTCCGTCATGCACTCAGTTAACGTTCCATAATGTTTGTCGAGTTATTATTGGATAAAGAGGTCCTGAAACAAGAGGTATAAACGTTCAATATTTGTACGTTAATGTCTCCTACAATAATGGGAAAGAAGAAAGTTTAGTTGCATATCCATCTTTTTTCATCCCCCAAGGAGGCCAAAAAACACAAGAGGGTGAACAAACAGCCGAGAATAATTTTCTCACCCCCATGGGACATTCCCCCAACGATTTTTCCACCCATGTTTTAACGAACAAAGAGAATATTGACGGCAAGAAAAATCACGGTACAAAAAAATCGAGTGAAATAATACTAAAATGTTGCCCCATCGGAACAATAAAATTATTATTTGAAAAAAGCTGGGGAACACGGAGGAGACGATTTTCCAGTTTTCTTCTCTCTTTCATTTTTTTTTTCCTTTGTCCTTTTTGCTTCCGCTTTTTTTTTGCAGTCTATCCATTGTTCTTAGGTAGAACACCGCCGTGTGTTTAGTCGGGGGAGTAAATTCCAGTCAGAACCTGAAATATTCCCTTGAATAAAAGAATACTGGGGGTTTTAAGCATTTTTTTTTCACCCATTACTCCGCGTTCTTTTTCATGACTTTTTTTTTCCTGCGTGAAAAACGAAAAACTCCAGTGGGTGCTCAGATGATTTTTTTTTATAGTCATGGATGGGACAAGCGGAAGTTACCAGTGCATTTTGGTGATTAAAAGAGAAAAAAAGTGATGGATAATGGGAGACAGATCTTTTGGAAAATATCGCGGAAAATTCATTACAGATGGAATTGATAATGAGTGATGGAGGACGCCATCGCTAGGTGGCGCAAATATTGGAAAGAAAATGTCACTATTATTAGTACACTTGTTTCAATTATCGCATGTTGTCTCACCTATTGTGTCATCATCGGTTTTTGTTGAACGATATATTCCCCGACGTCGTATGAGTCGTTCAATATCAGTAAAAAAATGGTAAATGAAGCTAAAGCCGTCTGGGATATCCTCGAATCATAGAGAGATTTGAGGTTATCGCTCGATGAGCTCCAGACGTTGCGTTTTCATCGTATATGTCGGGAGATATATATTCCCATCACTATATTCGTGCCTACCAGTCTGGATAATGGATATCGGAATATTGAACATCTCAACCCGGTTCGACGATATATTTCCCACTGGAAGTCCCCACTAGTCAAAGATACACTTCATCGTTTTGATGACAGAAAGCACTGATGTCACTTACAGTAATTACCGGGGTAAAAAAATTGTCATCGGAATAGTTTTTCCAAATTTTC
Source organism: Fopius arisanus (assembly GCF_000806365.1). Classification (NCBI taxonomy): domain Eukaryota; kingdom Metazoa; phylum Arthropoda; class Insecta; order Hymenoptera; family Braconidae; genus Fopius; species Fopius arisanus. Next base: position 490,627 of record NW_011887814.1, on the reverse strand, counting down.
CAAAAAATTTCTAGAAAAATTTTCAGAAAATTTTTTTTAACGAAAAATCTTTTGGGAAATGTTTTGAAAAATTTATCTAGAATTTGTTCCGGACATTTTTGCGAATATAATTTGTTTTTAATTATACTGTTGTTTTCTTACTTCTTTTATTTTTCAATATTTTCAAAAAAATACGCCATCTAAATTATTAAAAAAATTTTTCTATTTGAATTTTTGAAAAATTTTACAAGACTTTTCCCGAAAATCAAATTTTTCTTTCCGATTTTCTTTCTGGTTTCATAAAAAAAAATTCTGAAAAGTCTTCCCGAAATTTTTGAAAAAAATATTGTGATTACATTTTTTTTTACTCAGGTACTCCTCAGTGAATTTCATGATCATCAATTATTCTTGACAAAAGGTTACGTAGGAATGCATGAAGACAAATGCTTCTGGCTAATTAATCATTATTGATTAACGACTGATATTTAGTTTGAAGCGAAATCATTATTTTCGGTATGAAAGGTGAAAATATTGACTCCCGAGAACTCCTGGTAAATCCGATTAAAAACTCGGAGAGCGAGGAAAAAGAACAAAATGCAAACTGGATATAACGAATACAGGGGCCTTTCACAGTCCAAAGTTTCCTCGGCATAATTCGAGCTGACAGTGACGTTAATAATTAAACTTGGCGTCGTAATTAAAGTTCATTTGAAATGTACCCAGGAAAATGCATAACAGTATAACATCATTCCAACCACTCGTACCAGTTGGTGAAAAAAAAAATATAAAAATATAGTTTTTCGAATGAGTGTAACATGATAACGGAAGGTTGAGTGTGTGCATTACACAGCTGATAACAAAACGAAATTTCACCTCTATAGAAACTCATCTGGGGTTAACGAGCAGTGGATTGCAACGGGTGGAAAATGAGTTTTCAAACTCAAACCACTCAAATACCTACCGTCACAGGAATAACACACTCTTCCTTTAGTATTCATTTCTATCTCGGTGAATCAACTCATTTGGAAATATAAACTCGTGCAACTCAAGAAAACAACACTGGGGTTACTTGATGACACTCAAGTTTTTCGAATAAATTAGCAAACTCTGGGAATTTAGTTAGCAACAAGAGAATGATTATTATTAAATGACGGAGACAAGTTGGACCCAAGTAAAAAAAAAAGTGATCGCAATATTTTTTCCAAATATTTCAACAATTAAATAGCAATTTTTTTTTATAACTTGGATTGCGTATTTTTTGAAAATATTGAAAAATTTGAAAAGTGAGAAAACAACAGTATTATTTAAAAAAAATTATATTAAAAATTCAAAGGAAAAATTTCGAGAAACTGATAAAAAAAAATTTCCGAATGAAATTTTCAAAAAATTTTTCCCCATTTCTTTTTTGGTTAAAAAAAAAATTTCTGAAAAGTGTTCCAGAAATTTTTTGAAAATTTGGAAAATATATTCCGATTACAATTATCTTACCCGGGGCTACACGGAATTAAAAAATCCTAGTACTGGCCATTATAATTTCATCCGATTAAAGTCCCGGAAGTTCAGACAAAAATTCCCGA